>NW_026280629.1:0-27500 GCF_023373465.1 Oncorhynchus keta
ATCAATGACTATATAACTAACTATCAATCTATGGTCTTCTCTTTATCAATGACTATATAACTAACTATCAATCTATGGTCTTCTCTTTATCAATGACTATATAACTAACTATCAATCTACTGTCTTCTCTTTATCAATGACCATCTATATAAATATCAATCTACTGTCTTCTCTTTATCAATGACTATATAACTAACTATCAATCTACTGTCTTCTCTTTATCAATGACTATATAACAAACTATCAATCTACAGTCTTCTCTTTATCAATAACTATCTATATAACTAACTATCAATCTACTGTCTTCTCTTTATCAATGACTATATAACAAACTATCAATCTACTGTCTTCTCTTTATCAATGACTATATAACAAACTATCAATCTACTGTCTTCTCTTTATCAATGACTATATAACTAACTATCAATCTACAGTCTTCTCTTTATCAATGACTATATAACTAACTATCAATCTACTGTCTTCTCTTTATCCTCCCAGTTTGAGCTGGCACTGGAAGATGTGGAGCCCAACCACAACCACATACAACAACTCAACGGGTCCAACCACATGGTCAGACAGGAGAACGGAAACCAGGACAATTCAAAGGAGGACCATGTTGAAGAGGTGGAGGAGAACCATGTTGAGGAGGAGGAGAACCATGTCGAGGAGGAGGAGGAGGAGAACCATGTTGAGGAGGAGGAGAACCATGTCGAGGAGGAGGAGGAGAACCATGTCGAGGAGGAGGAGGAGGAGGAGAACCATGTCGAGGAGGAGGAGGAGGAGGAGAACCATGTTGAGGAGGAGGAGAACCATGTCGAGGAGGAGGAGGAGGAGGAGGAGAACCATGTTGAAGAGGAGGAGGAGAACCATGTTGAAGAGGAGGAGGAGAACCATGTTGAAGAGGAGGAGAACCATGTTGAAGAGGAGGAGGAGGCGAACCATGTTGAGGAGGAGGAGAACCATGTTGAAGAGGAGGAGGAGGAGGAGAACCATGTTGAAGAGGAGGAGAACCATGTTGAAGAGGAGGAGGAGAACCATGTTGAACAGGTGGAGGAGGAGGACCATGTTGAAGAGGAGGAGGACCATGTTGAAGAGGAGGAGGAGGAGAACCATGTTGAGGAGGAGAACCATGTTGAAGAGGAGGAGGAGAACCATGTTGAAGAGGAGGAGGAGGAGAACCATGTTGAAGAGGAGGAGGAGGACCATGTTGAAGAGGAGATTGAGGACCATGTTGAAGGGGAGGAGGAGGAGAACCATGTTGAAGAGGTGGAGGAGAACCATGTTGAAGAGGAGGAGGAGAACCATGTTGAAGAGGAGGAGGAGAACCATGTTGAAGAGGAGGAGGAGGACCATGTTGAAGAGGAGGAGAACCATCTTGAGGAGGAGAACCATGTTGAAGAGGTGGAGGAGAACAATGTTGAAAAGGAGGCAGAAGAAGATAGAGGAGAGGAGGATGTCAAAGATAATGGGGATGTGGAGAACCAAAATGGAGAACAAGACTGTGTTGGGGAAGAGCAGAACGAAGGAGAAGAAGAGGAGGGGGAGGAAGAAGAAGAGGGACAGGAGGAGGAAGAAAGAGAGGAACAGGAGGAGGAAGAAGGAGAGGAACAGGAGGAGGAAGAAAGAGAGGAACAGTAGGCAGAAGGAGAGGAAAAGAAGGAGAAAGAAGAGGAGGAGGAGGATGAGGAGAAAGAAGGAGAGGAGGGGGAGAAAGAAGAAGAGGAGGAGAGATGGAGGATGAGGAGGAGAGATGGAGGAAGAGGAGGAGAGATGGAGGATGAGGAGGAGAGATGGAGGAAGAGGAGGAGAGATGGAGGAAGATGAGGAGAGATGGAGGAAGAGGAGGAGAGATGGAGGATGAGGAGGAGAGATGGAGGAAGAGGAGGAGAGATGGAGGAAGATGAGGAGAGATGGAGGATGAGGAGGAGAGATGGAGGAAGAGGAGGAGAGATGGAGGAAGATGAGGAGAGATGGAGGATGAGGAGGAGAGATGGAGGAAGAGGAGGAGAGATGGAGGAAGAGGAGGAGAGATGGAGGAAGAGGAGGAGAGATGGAGGAAGAGGAGGAGAGGTGGAGGAAGAGGAGGAGAGATGGAGGAAGAGGAGGAGAGGTGGAGGAAGAGGAGGAGAGGTGGAGGAAGATGAGGAGAGATGGAGGAAGAGGAGGAGAGATGGAGGAAGAGGAAGAGAGATGGAAGAAGAGAGGTGGAGGAAGAGGAGAAGAGATGGAGGAAGAAAAATTGAGGAAGAGGAAGAGAGATGGAGAGGGAGGAAGAGAGGTGGAGGAAGAGGAGGAGAGATGGAGGAAGAGGGAGATGGAGGAAGAGATATAAAGCATGAGGAGGAGAGATGGAGGAAGAGAGGTGGAGGAAGAAAGATGGAGCAAGAGAAAGAGAGATGGAGAAAGAGGAGGAGAGATGGAGGAAGAGCGATGGAGGAAGAGGAAGAGAGATGGAGGAAGAGGGAGATGGAGGAAGAGATATAAAGGATGAGGAAGAAAGATGGAGCAAGAGAAAGAGAGATGGAGAAAGAGGAGGAAAGATGGAGGAAGAGAAAGAGAGATGGAGAAAGAGGAGGAAAGATGGAGGAAGAGGTGGACTATAGACCCAGTGGAGGTCTGGATGGACAGAGATCGAGGAAGAGGAGGACTAGAAAGGACTCGTAATGACAGAGCCTCCACTTCCACCTCTAGTTCTCTGTGTTCACAGGGTAAACTAAGAGCACTACCTCCTGGGCCATTAAGACCTGGACCCCTTGGCAGAGGCTCTACCTGTTACAGAACAGGGAGGTTACTGTACAACAGTACCGTACTACAGGTGTGAGGTAGCTAGTAAACATTTTCCCACCGTGGAACAAAGTGATGTCACCTGCCCTGACACCCGAGGCAGTGTCTGCCTCGCCCCAACCAAGGCCCTGACACCCGAGGGAGTGTCTGCCTCGCCCCAACCAAGGCCCTGACACCCGAGGCAGTGTCTGCCTCGCCCCAACCAAGGCCCTGACACCCGAGGCAGTGTCTGCCTCGCCCCAACCAAGGCCCTGACACCCGAGGCAGTGTCTGCCTCGCCCCAACCAAGGCCACGGGCTGTGTCCCAAATGGCAACCTATTCCCTTTATACTGCACAAAGGGCTCTGGTCAAAAGTAGTGCACTACATAGGGAATAGGTTGGCATTTGGAATGCACTCATTCAGTCTTCATGACCTGTAGCCTTTGTACATGGAGACCACTGCCAGCAGGGGGAACCTTCTTTTAACAGCTCTTTTGTAGCACTACGGACTATTAAGACTGTAACACCCACCAGCCAGCACATGCAAAACAATAAACAGCTCTTTCGGACTCCATTGGACTATTAAACATGGAGACGGGTGAAGTTGCCCCTAGACACTGATCTTGGGTCAGTTTAACATTGTCCCCCCCACACACTAATAGTTAAGGGGAGAGGGAAGCTGATCCTAGATCTGTACCTATAGTGGGATTCTGGAGCAAGAACACACTGGAACACTTTATTTGGATCCACAGTCTGAGCATCAAGAAAGAAAATAACCCAATATAGAGGTTAAAGGTCACGTTGATCCCTGCCACCATAGAGATGTTAAGAGATCGCAAACATTGTATTCTGCCCCATTATGGCGTCTGTGAGCGCACAGACGACCATAATGCACAGACTGTGGCCATCTCCATTTTGAAGTAGTACATTTTTTTCTTCTTCTACTCCTTCTATGAGTTGGTAAACAAACGGAAAGGGTGCGTACTGCCACCTGGAGGGTGATATTTAAACAGGCACAAAGCCAAGGTTGGCGATTCACAACCACCTGGAGGGTGATATTTAAACAGGCACAAAGCCAAGGTTGGCGATTCACAGCCACCTGGAGGGTGATATTTAAACAGGCACAAAGCCAAGGTTGGTGATTCACAACCACCTGGAGGGTGATATTTAAACAGGCACAAAGCCAAGGTTGGCGATTCACAGCCACCTGGAGGGTGTTATTTAAACAGGCACAAAGCCAAGGTTGGCGATTCACAGCCACCTGGAGGGTGATATTTAAACAGGCACAAAGCCAAGGTTGGCGATTCACAGCCACCTGGAGGGTGATATTTAAACAGGCACAAAGCCAAGGTTGGCGATTCACAACCACCTGGAGGGTGATATTTAAACAGGCACAAAGCCAAGGTTGGCGATTCACAACCACCTGGAGGGTGTTATTTAAACAGGCACAAAGCCAAGGTTGGCGATTCACTGCCCCCCCCCACACCTTGTGACCTCGATGGAATTATGTGATCCTTCCTTTAACCCACAGGATGTCCTGCCCAGTTGACTACTTCAAAATGGTGAAAGTCCTCAATGTTACTGCCCATGCTAAAACAGGCTTTTGGGCACACTAAAATAGATAGATAGTCCCCTATCTATCTTGATAGGACTTATAGGCTGTCTACCAAATGGGCCCTGGTCGAAAGTAGTGCACTACATAGGGAATAGTGTGCCATTTGGGACCCAGGCATGGACTTACAGGTGTTGGTGTATCTATACTTCATATCTAAGAGACAATCGTAACCCAAGACTCGTCTGGAGCTGCGTTCAACTGGACTTCTTTTCTTCCATTTTTGTCGGAATTGAAAAAAATAAATGCAAAGAGAGAGGAACCGTCTGTACCCTGAGGTCATAGTTCATCCTGTACCCTGAGGTCATAGTTCATCCTTTACCCTGAGGTCATGGTTTATCCTTTACCCTGAGGTCATAGTTTATCCTTTACCCTGAGGTCATGGTTTATCCTTTACCCTGAGGTCAAAGTTCATCCTTTACCCTGAGGTCATGGTTTATCCTTTACCCTGAGGTCATAGTTCATCCTTTACCCTGAGGTCATAGTTTATCCTTTACCCTGAGGTCATGGTTTATCCTTTATCCTGAGGTCAAAGTTCATCCTTTACCCTGAGGTCATGGTTTATCCTTTACCCTGAGGTCATAGCTCATCCTTTACCCTGAGGTCATAGCTCATCCTTTACCCTGAGGTCATAGCTCATCCTGAGGTCATAGCTCATCCTTTACCCTGAGGTCATAGCTCATCCTTTACCCTGAGGTCATAGCTCATCATTTACCCTGAGGTCATAGTTCATCATTTATTCTGAGGTCATGGTCCATCCTTTACCCTGAGGTCATAGCTCATCCTTTACCCTGAGGTCATAGCTCATCCTTTACCCTGAGGTCATAGTTCAACCTTTACCCTGAAGTCATAGCTCATCCTTTACCCTGGGGTCATAGCTCATCCTTTACCCTGAGGTCATAGCTCATCCTTTACCCTGAGGTCATAGCTCATCGTTTACCCTGAGGTCATAGCTCATCCTTTACCCTGAGGTCATAGCTCATCCTTTACCCTGAGGTCATAGTTCATCCTTTACCCTGAGGTCATAGCTCATCCTTTACCCTGAGGTCATAGCTCATCCTTTACCCTGAGGTCATAGCTCATCCTTTACCCTGAGGTCATAGCTCATCCTTTACCCTGAGGTCATAGCTCATCCTTTACCCTGAGGTCATAGCTCATCCTTTACCCTGAGGTCATAGCTCATCCTTTACCCTGAGGTCATAGCTCATCCTTTACCCTGAGGTCATAGCTCATCCTTTACCCTGGGGTCATAGCTCATCCTTTACCCTGAGGTCATAGCTCATCCTTTACCCTGAGGTCATAGTTCATCCTTTACCCTGAAGTCATAGCTCATCCTTTACCCTGGGGTCATAGCTCATCCTTTACCCTGAGGTCATAGCTCATCATTTACCCTGAGGTCATAGTTCATCATTTATTCTGAGGTCATGGTCCATCCTTTACCCTGAGGTCATAGCTCATCCTTTACCCTGAGGTCATAGCTCATCCTTTACCCTGAGGTCATAGCTCATCCTTTACCCTGAGGTCATAGCTCATCCTTTACCCTGAGGTCATAGCTCATCCTTTACCCTGAGGTCATAGCTCATCCTTTACCCTGAGGTCATAGCTCATCGTTTACCCTGAGGTCATAGCTCATCCTTTACCCTGAGGTCATAGCTCATCCTTTACCCTGAATCATAGCTCATCCTTTACCCTGAGGTCATAGTTCATCCTTTACCCTGAATCATAGCTCATCCTTTACCCTGAGGTCATAGTTCATCCTTTACCCTGAGGTCATAGCTCATCTTTTACCCTGAGGTCATAGCTCATCCTTTACCCTGAGGTCATAGTTCATTCTTTACCCTGAGGTCATAGCTCATCCTTTACCCTGAGGTCATAGCTCATCCTTTACCCTGAGGTCATAGCTCATCCTTTACCCCGAGGTCATGATCCATCCTTTACCCTGAGGTCATAGCTCATCCTTTACCCTGAGGTCATAGCTCATCCTTTACCCTGAGGTCATAGCTCATCCTTTACCCCGAGGTCATGGTCCATCCTTTACCCTGAGGTCATAGCTCATCCTTTACCCTGAGGTCATAGCTCATCCTTTACCCTGAGGTCATAGCTCATCCTTTACCCTGAGGTCATAGCTCATCCTTTACCCTGAGGTCATAGCTCATCCTTTACCCTGAGGTCATAGCTCATCCTTTACCCTGAGGTCATAGCTCATCGTTTACCCTGAGGTCATAGCTCATCCGTTACCCTGAGGTCATAGCTCATCCTTTACCCTGAATCATAGCTCATCCTTTACCCTGAGGTCATAGTTCATCCTTTACCCTGAATCATAGCTCATCCTTTACCCTGAGGTCATAGTTCATCCTTTACCCTGAGGTCATAGCTCATCTTTTACCCTGAGGTCATAGCTCATCCTTTACCCTGAGGTCATAGTTCATTCTTTACCCTGAGGTCATAGCTCATCCTTTACCCTGAGGTCATAGCTCATCCTTTACCCTGAGGTCATAGCTCATCCTTTACCCCGAGGTCATGATCCATCCTTTACCCTGAGGTCATAGTTCATTCTGTACCCTGAGGTCATAGCTCATCCTTTACCCTGAGGTCATAGCTCATCCTTTACCCTGAGGTCATAGCTCATCCTTTACCCTGGGCTCAGGTTGGAAGTAGTGCACTACAGAGGGAATAGGGTGCCATTCCGGTCAACAGTAGTGCACTACAGAGGGAACAGGGTGCCATTCTGGTCAACAGTAGTGCACTACAGAGGGAACAGGGAGCCATTCTGGTCAACAGTAGTGCACTACAGAGGGAACAGGGTGCCATTCTGGTCAACAGTAGTGCACTACAGAGGGAACAGGGTGCCATTCTGGTCAACAGTAGTGCACTACAGAGGGAACAGGGTGCCATTCTGGTTAAAAGTAGTGCACTACAGAGGGAACAGGGTGCCATTCTGGTCAACAGTAGTGCACTACAGAGGGAACAGGGTGCCATTCTGGTCAACAGTAGTGCACTACAGAGGGAACAGGGTGCCATTCTAGTCAACAGTAGTGCACTACAGAGCGTAGGGTGTAATTTGGGACGCTGCCGGGGTCTTCCACCACCTCTGTTGTTTTGTATATCTGTATTTGGCACTTTATCAGACGGGCCCACCCTGCTGCATATCTGCATTAAATATTTAACAATAAATATGTCTGTTAAATGAGTCAATTGTAAATGTAGATAAAATAACTGACTGTGATCTTCCTGGGGGGGGGGGTGTACCAATATTAAGTGTACACTCATACACTTGTTCACTACTTCCCACCAATCTCGGAGGAGAGGAGAACACAGGGAGAGACCATTCCCTGACCACGTGGGGGTGTGGAGGGAGAGACCACACACTGGTGGCCCGGGGTTGCGGCAGTCGCTCGTCAAATGGAACTGACTGGTGGAGGCATGTCATTTCTTTTCAAATCAGTGAAGGGGAAATGAACAAAGCGCAACACGTCGGGGAGGAAGGAGAGTCCATCGGCAAATCCAGTCAGGGATGAATTGATTGGATGACAAAGCTCCGTGGGCAGAGCTTTGTGACAGGCCAGTGTGAGAGGTTTACTACAGGGAGAGTCAAATCAGAACATGTCTTACGGGTGGTAGGATGGAGGGCATTTACACACGGGTTGTGACCAATAAGGTTGACAGTTTGAAGGGTTGTGACCCATAAGGTTGACAGTTTGAAAGGTTGTGACCCATAAGGTTGACAGTTAAGGGTTGTGTCCCATAAGGTTGACAGTTAAGGGTTGTGACCCATAAGGTTGACAGTTAAGGGTTGTGACCCATAAGGTTGACAGTTAAGGGTTGTGACCCATAAGGTTGACAGTTAAGGGTTGTGACCCATAAGGTTGACAGTTAAGGGTTGTGACCCATAAGGTTGACAGTTTGAAGGGTTGTGACCAATAAGGTTGACAGTTTGAAGGGTTGTGACCCATAAGGTTGACAGTTTGAAAGGTTGTGACCCATAAGGTTGACAGTTAAGGGTTGTGACCCATAAGGTTGACAGTTAAGGGTTGTGACCCATAAGGTTGACAGTTTGAAGGGTTGTGACTCATAAGGTTGACAGTTTGAAAGGTTGTGACCCATAAGGTTGACAGTTAAGGGTTGTGACCCATAAGGTTGACAGTTAAGGGTTGTGACCCATAAGGTTGACAGTTAAGGGTTGTGACCCATAAGGTTGACAGTTAAGGGTTGTGACCCATAAGGTTGACAGTTAAGGGTTGTGACCCATAAGGTTGACAGTTAAGGGTTGTGACCCATAAGGTTGACAGTTTGAAGGGTTGTGACCAATAAGGTTGACAGTTTGAAGGGTTGTGACCCATAAGGTTGACAGTTTGAAAGGTTGTGACCCATAAGGTTGACAGTTAAGGGTTGTGACCCATAAGGTTGACAGTTAAGGGTTGTGACCCATAAGGTTGACAGTTAAGGGTTGTGACCCATAAGGTTGACAGTTAAGGGTTGTGACCCATAAGGTTGACAGTTAAGGGTTGTGACCCATAAGGTTGACAGTTAAGGGTTGTGACCCATAAGGTTGACAGTTAAGGGTTGTGACCCATAAGGTTGACAGTTAAGGGTTGTGACCCATAAGGTTGACAGTTTGAATCCCAGTTGTGACTTTTGTTTTCCAACTTTAACTAAACACCTTTTAATCTACTGACGTTCTAAATGAGTCATTGACTGGTGCTTTCCCCCCTGCTAGTGCAGTGGACTAGGCACTGGGATAGGGACCAGAAGGTTACAGGTTCTAATCTTGTGGAATCGGAACTGTGATAGGGACCAGGTTACAGGTTCTAATCTTGAGGACTAGGCACTGGGATAGGGACCAGGTTACAGGTTCTAATCTTGTGGACTAGGAACTGAGATAGGGACCAGAAGGTTACAGGTTACAGGTTCTCATCTTGTGGACTAGGCACTGGGATAGGGACCAGAAGGTTACAGGTTCTCATCTTGTGGACTAGGAACTGAGATAGGGACCAGAAGGTTACAGGTTCTCATCTTGTGGACTAGGAATTGGGATAGGGACCAGAAGGTTACAGGTTCTCATCTTGTGGACTAGGAACTGGGATAGGGACCAGAAGGTTACAGGTTCTAATCTTGTGGACTAGGAACTGGGATAGGGACCAGGTTATAGGTTCTAATCTTGTGGACTAGGAACTGGGATAGGGACCAGAAGGTTACAGGTTCTAATCTTGTGGACTAGGAACTGGGATAGGGACCAGAAAGTTACAGGTTCTAATCTTGTGGACTAGGAACTGGGATAGGGACCAGAAGGTTACAGGTTCTAATCTTGTGGACTAGGAACTGGGATAGGGACCAGAAAGTTACAGGTTCTAATCTTGTGGACTAGGAACTGGGATAGGGACCAGATTACAGGTTCTAATCTTGTGGACTAGGAACTGGGATAGGGACCAGAAGGTTACAGGTTCTAATCTTGTGGACTAGGAACTGGGATAGGGACCAGATTACAGGTTCTAATCTTGTGGACTAGGAACTGGGATAGGGACCAGAAGGTTACAGGTTCTAATCTTGTGGACTAGGCACTGGGATAGGGACCAGAAGGTTACAGGTTCTAATCTTGTGGACTAGGAACTGGGATAGGGACCAGAAGGTTACAGGTTCTAATCTTGTGGACTAGGAACTGGGATAGGGACCAGATTACAGGTTCTAATCTTGTGGACTAGGAACTGGGATAGGGACCAGAAGGTTACAGGTTCTAATCTTGTGGACTAGGAACTGGGATAGGGACCAGATTACAGGTTCTAATCTTGTGGACTAGGAACTGGGATAGGGACCAGAAGGTTACAGGTTCTAATCTTGTGGACTAGGCACTGGGATAGGGACCAGAAGGTTACAGGTTCTAATCTTGTGGACTAGGAACTGGGATAGGGACCAGAAGGTTACAGGTTCTAATCTTGTGGACTAGGCACTGGGATAGGGACCAGAATGTTACAGGTTCTAATCTTGTGGACTAGGCACTGGGATAGGGACCAGAAGGTTACAGGTTCTAATCTTGTGGACTAGGAACTGGGATAGGGACCAGAAGGTTACAGGTTCTAATCTTGTGGACTAGGAACTGGGATAGGGACCAGATTACAGGTTCTAATCTTGTGGACTAGGAACTGGGATAGGGACCAGAAGGTTACAGGTTCTAATCTTGTGGACTAGGAACTGGGATAGGGACCAGATTACAGGTTCTAATCTTGTGGACTAGGAACTGGGATAGGGACCAGAAGGTTACAGGTTCTAATCTTGTGGACTAGGCACTGGGATAGGGACCAGAAGGTTACAGGTTCTAATCTTGTGGACTTGGAACTGGGATAGGGACCAGAAGGTTACAGGTTCTAATCTTGTGGACTAGGCACTGGGATAGGGACCAGAAGGTTACAGGTTCTAATCTTGTGGACTAGGAACTGGGATAGGGACCAGAAGGTTACAGGTTCTAATCCTGAATGACCACAGAAGACTTCCAGATAAGAACAGCATTCTATGTTTTATTGATCACAGATTTCAGAGTGTCGTATCTGAGGCATCAATCAATCAATCAGACGATGAACAAAAACACAACAAGCAGCTCACACAGGAGCCAGGTGAACAACAGGTCAGTAGCAGAGGCAACTGGTTCACCTGGTCTAGTTTGGTATAAAAAGGTGGAGAAACGTAACCCAGGTGGGTCATTTGGCACCGAGTTGAAAGCCGGGTCAATCAGACAAACACGAGAACACACAAATGGACACACCCACACCTAACACTAGACTGGTGTCCCAGAGCCTACTTCAAATACTACATAAATATCCGTTTTAAGAACCTCCAAGGATGACCGCATATCAAAAGTAAATACACACGCATCACAGATCACATGACCAACTACATGACATCATGGCGGTCAAGGCAGCAATCGCAGAGGGTTCCACATGCTGCAGAACCTTTCTCTATCAGGTACCAGAATATTTCTCTGTCAGGTTCTAGAATGTCTCTCTCTCTCAGGTTCTAGAATTCCATGCAGGGTTTTCTCAGATCAGAGGCCCATCCAGGAGACCCAGTCAGGGAAGTCCTCCACCTCTCCCATCTCACTGAGGCTCTGCTCTCCATCACCGTGGACCAGGGTCAGCTTGTAGCGCAGACGTACCTTACGCTGGAGGGAGATAACACACAAACCATCACCATTCTAATAAAACACACCTTATGCTGGGAGGGAGATAACACACAAACCATCACCATTCTAATAAAACACACCTTATGCTGGGAGGGAGATAACACACAAACCATCACCATTCTAATAAAACACACCTTACGCTGGAGGGAGATAACACACAAACCATCACCATTCTATCAAACACACTGACGCGAGAGGGAGATAACACACAAACCATCACCATTCTATAAAACACACTGACGCTAGAGGGAGATAACACACAAACCATCACCATTCCATCAAACACACTGACGCTAGAGGGAGATAACAGACGCTGGAGGGAGATAACACACAAACCATCACCATTCCATCAAAGGCACATTGTCAACAAGCCACGGCACTTGACATTAACAATGAATAAACTCTTGAGATCCGCATCCGCAGCTTTAACCCTCAATACGAACGTCAGGGAGACTGCCTTTAAAAGACACATTGTTGACAGTGAAGTTCACTTGTTGTTGTTGATGATGAGCCTTTATGAATGAATGCCGGCCAAGTCACGGGTCTGACGGTAACAAGACAATGTGTTTCCAGCGCGTCAGGTTGAGCAGTAGACTCACCCTGTGTGGGTTGGAGAGGAGCAGTATCTGTGAGAGGGCAGCAGGGGGCAGCAGAGGGTTGTAGGAGGGGAGGTCATTCCCTGAAGACGACTGGAGCTTCACTGTCATGGTCTGGAGGACAGACAGGGAGATCAGTCGGCTGGCCAGTGAGCCAGCCAGTCATTCAGCCAGCCAGTCATTCAGTCAACCAGCCAGTCATTCAGTCAACCAGACAGTCATTCAGTAAGATCAATGACTCAATCAATGAATCAATCAGTCCATCAAATCAATCAGTCCAGGGTTCCCACACTTTCTTAATTAAACATCAAATTCAAGGACTTTAAGGACTTTCCAGGCCCAATTCCCTCAAATTCAAGGACTTTCCAGGCCCAATTCCCTCAAATTCAAGGACATTCCAGGCCCAATTCCCTCAAATTCAAGGACTTCCCAGGCCCAATTCCCTCAAATTCAAGGACTTTCCAGGCCCAATTCCCTCAAATTCAAGGACTTTCCAGGCCCAATTCCCTCAAATTCAAGGCCTTTTCAAGGACTTCCCAGGCCCAATTCCCTCAAATTCAAGGACTTTCCAGGCCCAATTCCCTCAAATTCAAGGACTTTCCAGGCCCAATTCCCTCAAATTCAAGGACTTTCCAGGCCCAATTCCCTCAAATTGAAGGACTTTCCAGGCCCAATTCCCTCAAATTCAAGGACATTCCAGGCCCAATTCCCTCAAATTCAAGGACTTACCAGGCCCAATTCCCTCAAATTCAAGGACATTCCAGGCCCAATTCCCTCAAATTCAAGGACATTCCAGGCCCAATTCCCTCAAATTCAAGGACTTTCCAGGCCCAATTCCCTCAAATTCAAGGACATTCCAGGCCCAATTCCCTCAAATTCAAGGACTTACCAGGCCCAATTCCCTCAAATTCAAGGACATTCCAGGCCCAATTCCCTCAAATTCAAGGACATTCCAGGCCCAATTCCCTCAAATTCAAGTACTTTCCAGGCCCAATTCCCTCAAATTCAAGGACTTTCCAGGCCCAATTCCCTCAAATTCAAGGACTTTCCAGGCCCAATTCCCTCAAATTCAAGGACATTCCAGGCCCAATTCCCTCAAATTCACGGACTTTCCAGGCCCAATTCCCTCAAATTCAAGGACTTTCCAGGCCCAATTCCCTCAAATTCAAGGACTTTCCAGGCCCAATTCCCTCAAATTCAAGGACTTTCCAGGCCCAATTCCCTCAAATTCAAGGACTTTCCAGGCCCAATTCCCTCAAATTCAAGGACTTTCCAGGCCCAATTCCCTCAAATTCAAGGACTTTCCAGGCCCAATTCCCTCAAATTCAAGGACTTTCCAGGCCCAATTCCCTCAAATTCAAGGACATTCCAGGCCCAATTCCCTCAAATTCAAGGACTTTCCAGGCCCAATTCCCTCAAATTCAAGGACATTCCAGGCCCAATTCCCTCAAATTCAAGGACTTCCAGGCCCAATTCCCTCAAATTCAAGGACATTCCAGGCCCAATTCCCTCAAATTCAAGGACATTCCAGGCCCAATTCCTTCAAATTCAAGGACATTCCAGGCCCAATTCCCTCAAATTCAAGGACATTCCAGGCCCAATTCCCTCAAATTCAAGGACATTCCAGGCCCAATTCCCTCAAATTCAAGGACATTCCAGGCCCAATTCCCTCAAATTCAAGGACATTCCAGGCCCAATTCCCTCAAATTCAAGGACATTCCAGGCCCAATTCCCTCAAATTCAAGGACATTCCAGGCCCAATTCCCTCAAATTCAAGGACATTCCAGGCCCAATTCCCTCAAATTCAAGGACATTCCAGGCCCAATTCCCTCAAATTCAAGGACATTCCAGGCCCAATTCCCTCAAATTCAAGGACATTCCAGGCCCAATTCCCTCAAATTCAAGGACTTTCCAGGCCCAATTCCCTCAAATTCAAGGACATTCCAGGCCCAATTCCCTCAAATTCAAGGACATCCCAGGCCCAATTCCCTCAAATTCAAGGACATTCCAGGCCCAATTCCCTCAAATTCAAGGACTTTCCAGGCCCAATTCCCTCAAATTCAAGGACATTCCAGGCCCAATTCCCTCAAATTCAAGGACTTTCCAGGCCCAATTCCCTCAAATTCAAGGACTTTCCAGGCCCAATTCCCTCAAATTCAAGGACTTTCCAGGCCCAATTCCCTCAAATTCAAGGACTTTCCAGGCCCAATTCCCTCAAATTCAAGGACATTCCAGGCCCAATTCCCTCAAATTCAAGGACTTTCCAGGCCCAATTCCCTCAAATTCAAGGACATTCCAGGCCCAATTTCCAGGCCCTCAAATTCAAGGACATTCCAGGCCCAATTCCCTCAAATTCAAGGACATTCCAGGCCCAATTCCTTCAAATTCAAGGACTTTCCAGGCCCAATTCCCTCAAATTCAAGGACTTACCAGGCCCAATTCCATCAAAATCAAGGACTTTCCAGGCCCAATTCCCTCAAATTCAAGGACATTCCAGGCCCAATTCCCTCAAATTCAAGGACATTCCAGGCCCAATTCCCTCAAATTCAAGGACATTCCAGGCCCAATTCCTTCAAATTCAAGGACATTCCAGGCCCAATTCCCTCAAATTCAAGGACATTCCAGGCCCAATTCCCTCAAATTCAAGGACATTCCAGGCCCAATTCCTCAAATTCAAGGACATTCCAGGCCCAATTCCCTCTCAAGGAAAGGCCCAATTCCCTCAAATTCAAGGACTTTCCAGGCCCAATTCCCTCAAATTCAAGGACATTCCAGGCCCAATTCCCTCAAATTCAAGGACATTCCAGGCCCAATTCCCTCAAACTCAAGGACATTCCAGGCCCAATTCCCTCAAACTCAAGGACTTTCCAGGCCCAATTCCCTCAAACTCAAGGACTTTCCAGGCCCAATTCCCTCAAATTCATTCCAGGCCCAACTCAAACTCAAGGACCAGGCCCAATTCCCTCAAACTCAAGGACATTCAAATTCCCTCAAACTCAAGGACATTCCAGGCCCAATTCCCTCAAATTCAAGGACATTCCAGGCCCAATTCCCTCAAACTCAAGGACATTCCAGGCCCAATTCCCTCAAACTCAAGGACATTCCAGGCCCAATTCCCTCAAATTCAAGGACATTCCAGGCCCAATTCCCTCAAATTCAAGGACTTTCCAGGCCCAATTCCCTCAAATTCAAGGACTTTCCAGGCCCAATTCCTCAAATTCCAGGCCCAATTCCCTCAAACTCAAGGACATTCCAGGCCCAATTCCTCAAACTCAAGGACATTCCAGGCCCAATTCCCTCAAACTCAAGGACTTTCCAGGCCCAATTCCCTCAAACTCAAGGACTTTCCAGGCCCAATTCCCTCAAATTCAAGGACATTCCAGGCCCAATTCCCTCAAACTCAAGGACATTCCAGGCCCAATTCCCTCAAACTCAAGGACTTTCCAGGCCCAATTCCCTCAAATTCAACATTCCAGGCCCAATTCCCTCAAATTCAAGGACATTCCAGGCCCAATTCCCTCAAATTCAAGGACTTTCCAGGCCCAATTCCCTCAAATTCAAGGACATTCCAGGCCCAATTCCCTCAAACTCAAGGACATTCCAGGCCCAATTCCCTCAAACTCAAGGACATTCCAGGCCCAATTCCCTCAAACTCAAGGACTTTCCAGGCCCAATTCCCTCAAACTCAAACTTTCCAGGCCCAATTCCCTCAAACTCAAGGACTTTCCAGGCCCAATTCCCTCAAATTCAAGGACATTCCAGGCCCAATTCCCTCAAACTCAAGGACATTCCAGGCCCAATTCCCTCAAACTCAAGGACTTTCCAGGCCCAATTCCCTCAAATTCAACATTCCAGGCCCAATTCCCTCAAATTCAAGGACATTCCAGGCCCAATTCCCTCAAATTCAAGGACTTTCCAGGCCCAATTCCCTCAAATTCAAGGACATTCCAGGCCCAATTCAAGGCCCCGAACTCTGAGAGTCAGTCATTCAATCAGTCAACCAGTCATTGATGGAGTGAGTCCATGCAACTTATTTTTACATGTTAATAAGCACATTTTTACTTCTGAAGTTATTTTGGCTTGCTGCCTCAACTAAGGGGTTGAATACTTATTGACTCAAGACATTGGCAGCTTTTGATTTGTAATTCATTTGTAAACATTTCTGAAAGCATAATTCCACTTGGACATTATGAGATGTTTTATGTAGGCCGGTGAGCAGTGGAGTCAATCACCACCTTCCGGAGACACCTGAAACCCCACCTCTTTAAGGAATACCTAGGATAGGATAAAGTAATCCTTCTCACCCCCCCCCCCCCTTAAAAGATTTAGATGCACTATTGTAAAGTGGCTGTTCCACTGGATGTCATAAGGTGAATGCACCAATTTGTAAGTCGCTCTGGATAAGAGCGTCTGCTAAATGACTTAAATGTAAATGTAATGGAAACAAAGGATTCATTAGACGAGGAGAGAGATTGTTTAAAGTTAGAGAATGTAGGGGTTTAAAAATGTCTTGTCCATATTTGGGCGTTTGTCTGTTACCTTGGGAACGGCAGCCTGAAACAGGATGTCTTTAACAGGAAGTGCGGAGGTGTTCACCGTGGAGACGATAACCACAGCAACGTTAGGGTGTCCCGGGGCGGGTCTCTGGCAAAATGGAGGGAAACATGGACGCCATTCTGGTCGTACACTGTGATTGGCTCCAATCGACCTATCGGAGACATTCAGGAAATGAACACCTCAGACGTGCCAACAGAGAACAGATGACTTGAAATAGAAAAGACCAGAGGTATCCATTAACATGAATGACTACAGACAACTGTAGTGACAACACTAACTCTAGTGTGCATCCAAAATGGCTCCTTATATAGTGCACCCATAGGGCTCTGGTCAAGAGAAGTGCACTATAAAGGAATTAGGATGCAATTTGGGACACACACCTATTCTGTGTATTACTGTGTTTAAAAGATCTTAAGAAAAGGACAAAAACTAGGGCTGTGTTCCAAATGGTTCCCCTTTATCAGTTAGCCCTGGTTAAAAACAGTGCACTCTATAGGGAATAGGGTGCCATTTTAGGACACAACCTTACTTGGTTTAATGGATTCCAGCGGGACGTGGATCTCTGCTAGGGATTCTGGGAGATTGAAACTCTCTGATTTCTCTGGAGATCCTGACTCTGTCATTGGCTGACTCTGTGAGTTTGATGGTGATCCTGACATCACAATTGGACGATTCTGAAGGCACGCCCTGACAGGAAGAAGAAAAGATTGAATCGTCACGGTAACTATGTCTCTCGCTCTCTTTCTCAATTCATCCATCCATCCCTCACCAGTCTGTTCCATTTGATGAGCCACTGCCGCAACCCCGGGCCACCAGTGGGTGGACTCTCCCTCCACACCCCCACGTGGTCAGGGAATGGTCTCTCCCTGTGTTCTCCTCTCCTCCTCTCATCTGAAATAAAGGGGGGTGGAGAATAGGCATCTGTGTTGAAGAGGAACAAATCAGTGTACCCCTTGTTGTGAACCCCTTGGGCCCTGGTCAAAAGTAGTGCACTATGTAGGGAATAGGGTGCCATTCTGGTCAAAAGTAGTGCACTATGTAGGGAATAGGGTGCCATTCTGGTCAAAAGTAGTGCACTATGTAGGGAATAGGGTGCCATTCTGGTAAAAAGTAGTGTACTATGTAGGGAATAGTGAGCCATTCTGGTCAAAAGTAGTGCACTATGTAGGGAATAGTGAGCCATTCTGGTCAAAAGTAGTGCACTATGTAGGGAATAGGGTGCCATTCTGGTCAAAAGTAGTGCATTATGTAGGGAATAGGGTGCCATTCTGGTCAAAAGTAGTGCATTATGTAGGGAATAGGGTGCCATTCTGGTCAAAAGTAGTGCACTATGTAGGGAATAGGGAGCCATTTAGGGCGCATCCAGAGGTAACTGGTACCTGGAGTAGTTCATGGTAGTACGTGCTGCTCTGGCTTTGAGACGATGCTGGTTTATCCAGCCCTGAATAAAGACACAGAACCACATCACGAACACACGTCAACACAAACACCACTACAGTCCAGATACAGGAAGTGAATTCTGTTCCACAACACATCTGGATCATGATGACATCACAGCAGAAACATCCACATCAAAAGGAGGAGGGGGGGGTGTTCTAAAGAAACAGGAACCTGTACGAACCTGTCACGTCCAGATCGATTAGAGATAGGGGAGTACTGCTGAGCCGTTGACGGGAGAGAGGAGAGGAGGGAGGGGAGGAAGAGGAGGGAGGAGGGGTGCCAAGCCGAGGCTGGGGGTAGAGGAGGGGGACAGGAAGGAGGAGACGTGGTGGGGAGGTGAGCCGGAGGAAGACATGTCTTTAGAAGGTGGTCTATGTGTCTGTGGAGAGTCCAGGGCTGACAGGTCTATGAGATGGTAACTCTTTATCTCTCTGGGGCTGCTGGGATCTGGGGATGGAGACTATATGAAAATACAACCACTGAGATTCACACTGAAACAACATGGCCTCTATGATGTCACACTACAACACACAGGTAGGTTCTCTGTCCTAGGGATAGAGACAACACTAGAACACACAGGTAGGTTCTCTGTCCTAGGGATAGAGACAACACTAGAACAAACATGTAGGTTCTCTGTCCTAGGGATAGAGACAACACTAGAACAGAATACTAGAACACACAGGTAGGTACTCTGTCCTAGGGATAGAGACAACACTAGAACACACAGGTAGGTTCTCTGTCCTAGGGATAGAGACAACACTAGAACACACAGGTAGGTTCTCTGTCCTAGGGATAGAGACAACACTAGAACAGAACACTAGAACACACAGGTAGGTACTCTGTCCTAGGGATAGACACAACACTAGAACAGAACACTAGAACACACAGGTAGGTTCTCTGTCCTAGGAATAGAGACAACACTAGAACACACAGGTAGGTACTCTGTCCTAGGGATAGAGACAACACTAGAACAGAACACTAGAACACACAGGTAGGTACTCTGTCCTAGGGATAGAGACAACACTAGAACAGAACACTAGAACACACAGGTAGGTTCTCTGTCCTAGGAATAGAGACAACACTAGAACACACAGGTAGGTTCTCTGTCCTAGGGATAGAGACAACACTAGAACACACAGGTAGGTTCTCTGTCCTAGGGATAGAGACAACACTAGAACAGAACACTAGAACACACAGGTAGGTACTCTGTCCTAGGAATAGAGACAACACTAGAACAGAACACTAGAACACACAGGTAGGTACTCTGTCCTAGGAATAGAGACAACACTAGAACAGAACACTAGAACACACAGGTAGGTACTCTGTTCTAGGGATAGAGACAACACTAGAACACACAGGTAGGTACTCTGTCCTAGGGATAGAGACAACACTAGAACAGAACACTAGAACACACAGGTAGGTACTCTGTCCTAGGGATAGAGACAACACTAGAACAGAACACAGAACACTAGAACACACAGGTAGGTTCTCTGTCCTAGGGATAGAGACAACACTAGAAGAGAACACTAGAACACACAGGTAGGTTCTCTGTCCTAGGGATAGAGACAACACTAGAACAGAACACAGAACACTAGAACACACAGGTAGGTACTCTGTCCTAGAGATAGAGACAACACTAGAACAGAACACAGAACACTAGAACACACAGGTAGGTTCTCTGTCCTAGGAATAGAGACAACACTAGAACACACAGGTAGGTTCTCTGTCAAGTAGTAGACCTGTACACCCTGTTAGTAGACCTGTACACCCTGTTAGTAGACCTGTACACCCTGTCAGTAGACCTGTACACCCTGTCAGTAGACCTGTACACCCTGTCAGTAGACCTGTACACCCTGTCAGTAGACCTGTACACCCTGTCAGTAGACCTGTACACCCTGTCAGTAGACCTGTACACCCTGTCAGTAGACCTGTACACCCTGTTAGTAGACCTGTACACCCTGTTAGTAGACCTGTACACCCTGTTAGTAGACCTGTACACCCTGTTAGTAGACCTGTACACCCTGTTAGTAGACCTGTACACCCTGTCAGTAGACCTGTACACCCTGTCAGTAGACCTGTACACCCTGTTAGTAGACCTGTACACCCTGTCAGTAGACCTGTACACCCTGTCAGTAGACCTGTACACCCTGTCAGTAGACCTGTACACCCTGTTAGTAGACCTGTACACCCTGTCAGTAGACCTGTACACCCTGTCAGTAGACCTGTACACCCTGTCAGTAGACCTGTACACCCTGTCAGTAGACCTGTACACCCTGTTAGTAGACCTGTACACCCTGTTAGTAGACCTGTACACCCTGTTAGTAGACCTGTACACCCTGTTAGTAGACCTGTACACCCTGTTAGTAGACCTGTACACCCTGTTAGTAGACCTGTACACCCTGTTAGTAGACCTGTTCACCCTGTTAGTAGACCTGTACACCCTGTTAGTAGACCTGTACACCCTGTTAGTAGACCTGTACACCCTGTTAGTAGACCTGTACACCCTGTTAGTAGACCTGTTCACCCTGTTAGTAGACCTGTACACCCTGTTAGTAGACCTGTACACCCTGTTAGTAGACCTGTACACCCTGTTAGTAGACCTGTACACCCTGTTAGTAGACCTGTACACCCTGTTAGTAGACCTGTTCAGCCTGTTAGTAGACCTGTACACCCTGTTAGTAGACCTGTACACCCTGTTAGTAGACCTGTACACCCTGTTAGTAGACCTGTACACCCTGTTAGTAGACCTGTACACCCTGTTAGTAGACCTGTACACCCTGTTAGTAGACCTGTACACCCTGTTAGTAGACCTGTACACCCTGTTAGTAGACCTGTACACCCTGTTAGTAGACCTGTACACCCTGTTAGTAGACCTGTACACCCTGTCAGTAGACCTGTACACCCTGTCAGTAGACCTGTACACCCTGTTAGTAGACCTGTACACCCTGTTAGTAGACCTGTACACCCTGTTAGTAGACCTGTTCAGCCTGTTAGTAGACCTGTACACCCTGTTAGTAGACCTGTACACCCTGTTAGTAGACCTGTACACCCTGTTAGTAGACCTGTACACCCTGTCAGTAGACCTGTACACCCTGTCAGTAGACCTGTACACCCTGTTAGTAGACCTGTACACCCTGTCAGTAGACCTGTACACCCTGTCAGTAGACCTGTACACCCTGTTAGTAGACCTGTACACCCTGTCAGTAGACCTGTACACCCTGTCAGTAGACCTGTACACCCTGTTAGTAGACCTGTACACCCTGTTAGTAGACCTGTACACCCTGTCAGTAGACCTGTACACCCTGTCAGTAGACCTGTACACCCTGTTAGTAGACCTGTACACCCTGTTAGTAGACCTGTACACCCTGTTAGTAGACCTGTACACCCTGTTAGTAGACCTGTTCACCCTGTTAGTAGACCTGTACACCCTGTTAGTAGACCTGTACACCCTGTTAGTAGACCTGTACACCCTGTTAGTAGACCTGTTCAGCCTGTTAGTAGACCTGTACACCCTGTTAGTAGACCTGTACACCCTGTTAGTAGACCTGTACACCCTGTTAGTAGACCTGTTCACCCTGTTAGTAGACCTGTACACCCTGTTAGTAGACCTGTACACCCTGTTAGTAGACCTGTACACCCTGTTAGTAGACCTGTACACCCTGTTAGTAGACCTGTACACCCTGTTAGTAGACCTGTACACCCTGTCAGTAGACCTGTACACCCTGTTAGTAGACCTGTACACCCTGTTAGTAGACCTGTACACCCTGTTAGTAGACCTGTACACCCTGTCAGTAGACCTGTACACCCTGTTAGTAGACCTGTACACCCTGTTAGTAGACCTGTACACCCTGTTAGTAGACCTGTACACCCTGTTAGTAGACCTGTACACCCTGTCAGTAGACCTGTACACCCTGTTAGTAGACCTGTTCAGCCTGTTAGTAGACCTGTTCACCCTGTTAGTAGACCTGTTCACCCTGTTAGTAGACCTGTTCACCCTGTTAGTAGACCTGTACACCCTGTTAGTAGACCTGTACACCCTGTCAGTAGACCTGTACACCCTGTCAGTAGACCTGTACACCCTGTTAGTAGACCTGTACACCCTGTTAGTAGACCTGTACACCCTGTTAGTAGACCTGTACACCCTGTTAGTAGACCTGTACACCCTGTTAGTAGACCTGTACACCCTGTTAGTAGACCTGTACACCCTGTCAGTAGACCTGTACACCCTGTTAGTAGACCTGTACACCCTGTTAGTAGACCTGTACACCCTGTCAGTAGACCTGTACACCCTGTTAGTAGACCTGTTCAGCCTGTTAGTAGACCTGTACACCCTGTTAGTAGACCTGTACACCCTGTTAGTAGACCTGTACACCCTGTCAGTAGACCTGTACACCCTGTTAGTAGACCTGTACACCCTGTTAGTAGACCTGTACCTGTTAGTAGACCTGTTCACCCTGTTAGTAGACCTGTACCTGTTAGTAGACCTGTTCACCCTGTTAGTAGACCTGTACCTGTTAGTAGACCTGTACACCCTGTTAGTAGACCTGTACACCCTGTTAGTAGACCTGTACACCCTGTTAGTAGACCATGTACGAGTAGTGTAGAGAGGACAGATGTACCGTTGTTTATGGAGGGCTCTCCACCTCCTCCTCCTCTCATCCTGCTGCTCTCTCTCCCCCCCATCATGTCTTTATACATGTTGACCACCAGGGTCAGCTCATCGTTGGCCCTCAGGATCTGAGCTGGAATGGAAGGAACACAACATGGAAGACAAGAATGAACAGAACATAAAATACTAGGGCAGCAGGTAGTCTAGCTAGCAGTTAGAGCATTGGGTCAGTAACCAGCAGGTAGTCTAGCTAGCAGTTAGAGCATTGGGTCAGTAACCAGCAGGTAGTCTAGCTAGCAGTTAGAGCATTGGGTCAGTAACCAGCAGGTAGCCTAGCTAGCAGTTAGAGCATTGGGTCAGTAACCAGCAGGTAGTCTAGCTAGCAGTTAGAGCATTGGGTCAGTAACCAGCAGGTAGCCTAGCTAGCAGTTAGAGCATTGGGTCAGTAACCAGCAGGTAGCCTAGCTAGCAGTTAGAGCATTGGGTCAGTAACCAGCAGGTAGCCTAGCTAGCAGTTAGAGCATTGGGTCAGTAACCAGCAGGTAGCCTAGCTAGCAGTTAGAGCATTGGGTCAGTAACCAGCAGGTAGCCTAGCTAGCAGTTAGAGCATTGGGTCAGTAACCAGCAGGTAGCCTAGCTAGCAGTTAGAGCATTGGGTCAGTAACCAGCAGGTAGTCTAGCTAGCAGTTAGAGCATTGGGTCAGTAACCAGCAGGTAGCCTAGCTAGCAGTTAGAGCATTGGGTCAGTAACCAGCAGGTAGCCTAGCTAGCAGTTAGAGCATTGGGTCAGTAACCAGCAGGTAGCCTAGCTAGCAGTTAGAGCATTGGGTCAGTAACCAGCAGGTAGCCTAGCTAGCAGTTAGAGCATTGGGTCAGTAACCAGCAGGTAGTCTAGCTAGCAGTTAGAGCATTGGGTCAGTAACCAGCAGGTAGTCTAGCTAGCAGTTAGAGCATTGGGTCAGTAACCAGCAGGTAGTCTAGCTAGCAGTTAGAGCATTGGGTCAGTAACCAGCAGGTAGTCTAGCTAGCAGTTAGAGCATTGGGTCAGTAACCAGCAGGTAGCCTAGCTAGCAGTTAGAGCATTGGGTCAGTAACCAGCAGGTAGTCTAGCTAGCAGTTAGAGCATTGGGTCAGTAACCAGCAGGTAGTCTAGCTAGCAGTTACATCATTGGGTCAGTAACCAGTAGGTAGCCTAGCTAGCAGTTAGAGCATTGGATCAGTAACCTAGCTAGCAGTAAGCGCATTGGGTCAGTCGTCTAGCTAGCAGTTAGAGCATTGGGTCAGTAGCCTAGCTAGCAGTTAGAGCATTGGGTCAGTAACCTAGCTAGCAGTTAGAGCATTGGGTCAGTAACCTAGCTAGCAGTTAGAGCATTGGGTCAGTAGTCTAGCTAGCAGTTAGAGCATTGGGTCAGTAACCTAGCTAGCAGTTAGAGCATTGGGTCAGTAGTCTAGCTAGCAGTTAGAGCATTGGGTCAGTAGTCTAGCTAGCAGTTAGAGCATTGGGTCAGTAGTCTAGCTAGCAGTTAGAGCATTGGGTCAGTAACCTAGCTAGCAGTTAGAGCATTGGGTCAGTAACCTAGCTAGCAGTTAGAGCATTGGGTCAGTAGCCTAGCTAGCAGTTAGAGCATTGGGTCAGTAACCAGCAGGTAGCCTAGCTAGCAGTTAGAGCATTGGGTCAGTAGCCCAGCTAGCAGTTAGAGCATTGGGTCAGTAGCCCAGCTAGCAGTTAGAGCATTGGGTCAGTAGCCTAGCTAACAGACATAGCATTGGGTCAGTAGTCTAGCTAGCAGTTAGAGCATTGGGTCAGTAGTCTTGCTAGCAGTTAGAGCATTGGGTCAGTAGTCTAGCTAGCAGTTAGAGCATTGGGTCAGTAGCCTGGCTAGCAGTTAGAGCATTGGGTCAGTAGCCTGGCTAGCAGTTAGAGCATTGGGTCAGTAGCCTAGCTAGCAGTTAGAGCATTGGATCAGTAGCCTAGCTAGCAGTTAGAGCATTGGGTCAGTAGCCTGGCTAACAGATTAGACTCTTAGATAGTTCATTATGGATCTGGGAAACATAATGACAAGAACAAAATAGTACATTTATAGGAGGGACATGACCTGACGTGAAGAGGAGAAGAGAAGTTACTGACCTAGAACATATTAAATCTCCACCCGCTACAGCCAGAAGACTGGCCTCCCCCCAGAGCCTGGTTCCTCTCTACCTGGTACAGCCAGAAGACTGGCCTCCCCCCAGAGCCTGGTTCCTCTCTACCTGGTACAGCCAGAAGACTGGCCACCCCCCAGAGCCTGGTTCCTCTCTACCTGGTACAGCCAGAAGACTGGCCACCCCCCAGAGCCTGGTTCCTCTCTACCTGGTACAGCCAGAAGACTGGCCTCCCCAGAGCCTGGTTCCTCTCTACCTGGTACAGCCAGAAGACTGGCCATCCCCCAGAGCCTGGTTCCTCTCTACCTGGTACAGCCAGAAGACTGGCCACCCCCAGAGCCTGGTTCCTCTCTACCTGGTACATCCAGAAGACTGGCCACCCCCCAGAGCCTGGTTACTCTCTACCTGGTACATCCAGAAGACTGGCCTCCCCCCAGAGCCTGGTTCCTCTCTACCTGGTACAGCCAGAAGACTGGCCACTCCCCAGAGCCTGGTTCCTCTCTACCTGGTACAGCCAGAAGACTGGCCTCCCCCCAGAGCCTGGTTCCTCTCTACCTGGTACAGCCAGAAGACTGGCCATCCCCCAGAGCCTGGTTCCTCTCTACCTGGTACAGCCAGAAGACTGGCCTCCCCCAGAGCCTGGTTCCTCTCTACCTGGTACAGCCAGAAGACTGGCCATCCCCCAGAGCCTGGTTCCTCTCTACCCGGTACAGCCAGAAGACTGGCCTCCCCCCAGAGCCTGGTTCCTCTCTACCTGGTACAGCCAGAAGACTGGCCTCCCCCAGAGCCTGGTTCCTCTCTACCTGGTACAGCCAGAAGACTGGCCACTCCCCAGAGCCTGGTTCCTCTCTACCTGGTACAGCCAGAAGACTGGCCACTCCCCAGAGCCTGGTTCCTCTCTAGGTTCCTTCCTAGGTTCTGGCCTTTCTAGGGAGTTTTTCCAGGCTACAGCATTGCTTACTCTTTGGGGTTTCATGGCAGAGTTTCTGTGAAGAACTTTGTGACAACTGCTGATGTAAAAATGTCTTTATAAAATATCTCTGACCAATTAAATGATAAGACAGAACGCTCCGGCACTCAGAATAGTAATGGTGATTATTGATTCAGAGTTTTACTGAGGAATCATCTTTGCTAATAGGACACGTTTAGTTGTGTGAATAGATCCCAGATTATCTGAATACAAAGAGACTAAATGATCAACGTAGATCCGGATACATAGAGACTAAATGATCAACGTAGATCTGGATACATAGAGACTAAATGATCAACGTAGATCTGGATACATAGAGACTAAATGATCAACGTAGATCTGAATACATAGACTAAATGATCAACGTAGATCTGGATACATAGAGACTAAATGATCAACGTAGATCCGGATACATAGAGACTAAATGATCAACGTAGATCTGGATACATAGAGACTAAATGATCAACGTAGATCTGGATACACAGAGACTAAATGATCAACGTAGATCTGGATACATAGAGACTAAATGATCAACGTAGATCTGGATACATAGAGACTAAATGATCAACGTAGATCTGGATACATAGAGACTAAATGATCAACGTAGATCTGAATACATAGAGACTAAATGATCAACGTAGATCTGGATACATAGAGACTAAATGATCAACGTAGATCCGGATACATAGAGACTAAATGATCAACGTAGATCTGGATACATAGAGACTAAATGATCAACGTAGATCCGGATACATAGAGACTAAATGATCAACGTAGATCTGGATACATAGAGACTAAATGATCAACGTAGATCCGGATACATAGAGACTAAATGATCAACGAAGATCTGGATACATAGAGACTAAATGATCAACGTAGATCCGGATACATAGAGACTAAATGATCAACGTAGATCTGGATACATAGAGACTAAATGATCAACATAGATCTGGATACATAGAGACTAAATTATCAACGTAGATCCGGATACAGAGAGACTAAATGATCAACGTAGATCTGGATACATAGACTAAATGATCAACGTAGATCTGGATACAGACTAAATGATCAACGTAGATCCGGATACATAGAGACTAAATTATCCATGTAGATCTGGATACATAGAGACTAAATGATCAACGTAGATCCGGATACATAGAGACTAAATGATCAACGTAGATCTGGATACATAGAGACTAAATGACCAACATAGATCTGGATACATAGAGACTAAATTATCAACGTAGATCCGGATACAGAGAGACTAAATGATCAACGTAGATCTGGATACATAGACTAAATGATCAACGTAGATCTGGATACAGACTAAATGATCAACGTAGATCCGGATACATAGAGACTAAATGATCAATGTAGATCTGGATACATAGAGACTAAATGATCAACGTAGATCCGGATACATATAGACTAAATGATCAACGTAGATCTGAATACATAGACTAAATGATGAACGTAGATCTGGATACAGACTAAATGACCGACATAGATCTGGATACATAGAGACTAAATGATCGACGTAGATCTGGATACATAGAGACTAAATGATCAACGTAGATCTGGATACATAGACTAAATGATCGACGTAGATCTGGATACATAGAGACTAAATGACCAACGT
>NW_026280629.1:32500-86176 GCF_023373465.1 Oncorhynchus keta
GTCTAAACCACACAGAGCTCTACTGTAACCCAGCCTAATCTACAGTAACCCAGCCTAAACCACACAGAGCTCTACAGTAACCCAGCCTAAACCACACAGAGCTCTACTCTACTCTGACCTCTTTCTCCCCTCTCTCTCCAGATGAAATCTCGCGTCTTGTGACGGCCGGCCGCCCAACAACCTGCCCGCTCGACCCTATCCCCTCCTCCCTTCTCCAGACCATTTCCGGAGACCTTCTCCCTTACCTCACCTCGCTCATCAACTCATCCCTGACCGCTGGCTACGTCCCTTCCGTCTTCAAGAGAGCGAGAGTTGCACCCCTTCTGAAAAAACCTACACTCGATCCCTCCGATGTCAACAACTACAGACCAGTATCCCTTCTTTCTTTTCTCTCCAAAACTCTTGAACGTGCCGTCCTTGGCCAGCTCTCCCGCTATCTCTCTCAGAATAACCTTCTTGATCCAAATCAGTCAGGTTTCAAGACTAGTCATTCAACTGAGACTGCTCTTCTCTGTATCACGGAGGCGCTCCGCACCGCTAAAGCTAACTCTCTCTCCTCTGCTCTCATCCTTCTAGACCTATCGGCTGCCTTCGATACTGTGAACCATCAGATCCTCCTCTCCACCCTCTCCGAGTTGGGCATCTCCGGCGCGGCCCACGCTTGATTGCGTCCTACCTGACAGGTCGCTCCTACCAGGTGGCGTGGCGAGAATCTGTCTCCTCACCACGCGCTCTCACCACTGGTGTCCCCCAGGGCTCTGTTCTAGGCCCTCTCCTATTCTCGCTATACACCAAGTCACTTGGCTCTGTCATAACCTCACATGGTCTCTCCTATCATTGCTATGCAGACGACACACAATTAATCTTCTCCTTTCCCCTTCTGATGACCAGGTGGCATTAATCGCATCTCTGCATGTCTGGCAGACATATCAGTGTGGATGACGGATCACCACCTCAAGTTGAACCTCGGCAAGACGGAGCTGCTCTTCCTCCCGGGAAGGACTGCCCGTTCCATGATCTCGCCATCACGGTTGACAACTCCATTGTGTCCTCCTCCCAGAGCGCTAAGAACCTTGGCGTGATCCTGGACAACACCCTGTCGTTCTCAACTAACATCAAGGCGGTGGCCCGTTCCTGTAGGTTCATGCTCTACAACATCCGCAGAGTACGACCCTGCCTCACACAGGAAGCGGCGCAGGTCCTAATCCAGGCACTTGTCATCTCCCGTCTGGATTACTGCAACTCGCTGTTGGCTGGGCTCCCCTGCCTGTGCCATTAAACCCCTACAACTCATCCAGAACGCCGCAGCCCGTCTGGTGTTCAACCTTCCCAAGTTCTCTCACGTCACCCCGCTCCTCCGCTCTCTCCACTGGCTTCCAGTTGAAGCTCGCATCCGCTACAAGACCATGGTGCTTGCCTACGGAGCTGTGAGGGGAACGGCACCTCAGTACCTCCAAGCTCTGATCAGGCCCTACACCAAAACAAGGGCACTGCGTTCATCCACCTCTGGCCTGCTCGCCTCCCTACCACTGAGGAAGTACAGTTCCCGCTCAGCCCAGTCAAAACTGTTCGCTGCTCTGGCTCCCCAATGGTGGAACACACTCCCTCACGACGCCAGGACAGCGGAGTCAATCACCACCTTCCGGAGACACCTGAAACCCCACCTCTTTAAGGAATACCTAGGATAGGATAAAGTAATCCTTCTCACCCCCCTTAAAAGATTTAGATGCACTATTGTAAAGTGGCTGTTCCACTGGATGTCATAAGATGAATGCACCAATTTGTAAGTCGCTCTGGATAAGAGCGTCTGCTAAATGACTTAAATGTAAATGTACTGTAACCCAGCCTAAACTACAGTAACCCAGCGTAAACCACACAGAGCTCTACTGTAACCTAGCCTAAACTACAGTAACCCAGCCTAAACCACACAGAGCTCTACAGTAACCCAGCCTAAACTACAGTAACCCAGCCTAAACCACAAAGAGCTCTACAGTAACCCAGCCTAAACTACAGTAACCCAGCCTAAACCACACAGAGCTCTACAGTAACCCAGCCTAATAGGCTTCCCAATAGGCTTCCATTTGGGATGACCACAGACACATTCCTTATAAAACCTTTTTTGGTCATTCATACCTTTGGAGACAGGACTTTGATGAGTTCATTGAGGAAGCGGAATTTTGCCGCCTCACTGTGGAACCTCTTGCCACAGTTGTTCATGCAGGCTTCTAGAACCTGTGGGAAACAGTGATGTCAGAATTCTATAGGTTCTACAGGAAGTGTATTTCAGCTTCACCTCCGCACCACACCACTGACCCAGGAACTGCAGATAAATCAATCACATTTATTTTCTAAAGCCCTTTATACTTCAGCAGCAGTCACACAGAGCTCTACAGTAACCCAGCCTAGACTACAGTAACCCAGCCTAGACTACAGTAACCCAGCCTAAACTACAGTAACCCAGCCTAGACTACAGTAACCCAGCCTAGACTACACTAACCCAGGGTGCATCCATTGACAGACAGCCCCAGTCAGTGTGTAGGGAACAGGGTGCATCCATTAACAGACAGCCCCAGTCAGTGTGTAGGGAACAGGGTGCATCCATTGACAGACAGCCCCAGTCAGTGTGTAGGGAACAGGGTGCATCCATTAACAGACAGCCCCAGTCAGTGTGTAGGGAACAGGGTGCATCCATTAACAGACAGCCCCAGACAGTGTGTAGGGAACAGGGTACATCCATTAACAGACAGCCCCAGACAGTGTGTAGGGAACAGGGTGCACCCATTAACAGACAGCCCCAGACAGTGTGTAGGGAACAGGGTGCATCCATTAACAGACAGCCCCAGACAGTGTGTAGGGAACAGGGTGCATCCATTAACAGACAGCCCCAGTTAGTGTGTAGGGAACAGGGTGTACCCATTAACAGACAGCCCCAGTTAGTGTGTAGGTAGGGAACAGGGTGCATCCATTAACAGACAGCCCCAGACAGTGTGTAGGGAACAGGGTGCATCCATTAACAGACAGCCCCAGTCAGTGTGTAGGGAACAGGGTGCATCCATTAACAGACAGCCCCAGTTAGTGTGTAGGGAACAGGGTGCATCCATTAACAGACAGCCCCAGTCAGTGTGTAGGGAACAGGGTGCATCCATTAACAGACAGCCCCAGACAGTGTGTAGGGAACAGGGTGCATCCATTAACAGACAGTGTGTAGGGAACAGGGTGCATCCATTAACAGACAGTGTGTAGGGAACAGGGTGCATCCATTAACAGACAGTGTGTAGGGAACAGGGTGCATCCATTAACAGACAGCCCCAGTCAGTGTGTAGGGAACAGGGTGCATCCATTGACAGACAGACAGCCCCAGACAGTGTGTAGGGAACAGGGTGCATCCATTAACAGACAGACAGCCCCAGACAGTGTGTAGGGAACAGGGTGCATCCATTGACAGACAGCCCCAGTCAGTGTGTAGGGAACAGGGTGCATCCATTGACAGACAGCCCCAGACAGTGTGTAGGGAACAGGGTGCATCCATTGACAGACAGCCCCAGTTAGTGTGTAGGGAACAGGGTGCATCCATTAACAGACAGCCCCAGTTAGTGTGTAGGGAACAGGGTGCATCCATTAACAGACAGCCCAGACAGTGTGTAGGGAACAGGGTGCATCCATTAACAGACAGCCCAGACAGTGTGTAGGGAACAGGGTGCATCCATTGACAGACAGCCCCAGACAGTGTGTAGGGAACAGGGTGCATCCATTAACAGACAGCCCCAGTCAGTGTGTAGGGAACAGGGTGCATCCATTAACAAACAGCCCCAGTCAGTGTGTAGGGAACAGGGTGCATCCATTGACAGACAGCCCCAGTCAGTGTGTAGGGAACAGGGTGCATCCATTAACAGACAGCCCCAGTCAGTGTGTAGGGAACAGTGACCATACTGCTTACCACGCTACATGTGAGTAAATTAAAAGTCGCACTCATGTCATTCTCCTGCTCGATTCATTTGTTTAAACCCTGTTCTTCAAGCACCCCATTGTTACCAGCCAGGTGAACTGTTGACCCTCATCATGTCCTCTTAAACCATATTAGCCACTCTCTCTCTTGCTCTCTTTACTCTAGTTCCAGTTCTCTCTCTCTCTCCTCTCGTTCCAGTTCTCTCTCTCCCTCTCCTCTCGTTCCAGTTCTCTCTCTCCCTCTCCTCTCGTTCCAGTTCTCTCTCTCTCTCTTGCTCTCTTTACTCTAGTTCCAGTTCTCTCTCTCTCTCTTGCTCTCTTTACTCTAGTTCCAGTTCTCTCTCTCTCTCCTCTAGTTCCAGTTCTCTCTCTCTCTCCTCTAGTTCCAGTTCTCTCTCTCTCTCTTGCTCTCTTTACTCTCGTTCCAGTTCTCTCTCTCTTTACTCTAGTTCCAGTTCTCTCTCTCTTTACTCTAGTTCCAGTTCTCTCTCTCCCTCTCCTCTCGTTCCAGTTCTCTCTCTCCCTCTCCTCTCGTTCCAGTTCTCTCTCTCCCTCTCCTCTCGTTCCAGTTCTCTCTCTCCCTCTCCTCTCGTTCCAGTTCTCTCTCTCCCTCTCCTCTCGTTCCAGTTCTCTCTCTCCCTCTCCTCTCGTTCCAGTTCTCTCTCTCCCTCTCCTCTCGTTCCAGTTCTCTCGCTCTCTCTCTCTCTCCTCTAGTTCCAGTTCTCTCTCTCTCTCTTTACTCTAGTTCCAGTTCTCTCTCTCTTTACTTTAGTTCCAGTTCTCTCTCTCTTTACTCTAGTTCCAGTTCTCTCTCTCTTTACTCTAGTTCCAGTTCTCTCTCTTTACTCTAGTTCCAGTTCTCTCTCTTTTTACTCTAGTTCCAGTTCTCTCTCTTTTTACTCTAGTTCCAGTTCTCTCTCTCTTTACTCTAGTTTCAGTTCTCCCTCTCTTTACTCTAGTTCCAGTTCTCTCTCTTTACTCTAGTTCCAGTTCTCTCTCTTTTTACTCTAGTTCCAGTTCTCTCTCTCTTTACTCTAGTTCCAGTTCTCTCTCTCTTTAATCTAGTTCCAGTTCTCTCTCTCTTTACTCTAGTTCCAGTTCTCTCTCTCTTTACTCTAGTTCCAGTTCTCTCTCTTTACTCTAGTTCCAGTCTCTCTCTTTTACTCTAGTTCCAGTTCTCTCTCTTTTTACTCTAGTTCCAGTTCTCTCTCTTTACTCTAGTTTCAGTTCTCCCTCTCTTTACTCTAGTTCCAGTTCTCTCTCTTTACTCTAGTTCCAGTTCTCTCTCTTTTACTCTAGTTCCAGTCTTTCTCTCTCTCTTTACTCTAGTTCCAGTTCTCTCTCTTTTTACTCTAGTTCCAGTTCTCTCTCTCTTTTTACTCTAGTTCCAGTTCTCTCTCTCTTTACTCTAGTTTCAGTTCTCCCTCTCTTTACTCTAGTTCCAGTTCTCTCTCTTTACTCTAGTTCCAGTTCTCTCTCTTTTTACTCTAGTTCCAGTTCTCTCTCTCTTTACTCTAGTTCCAGTTCTCTCTCTCTTTAATCTAGTTCCAGTTCTCTCTCTCTTTACTCTAGTTCCAGTTCTCTCTCTCTTTACTCTAGTTCCAGTTCTCTCTCTTTTTACTCTAGTTCCAGTTCTCTCTCTTTTTACTCTAGTTCCAGTTCTCTCTCTCTTTACTCTAGTTTCAGTTCTCCCTCTCTTTACTCTAGTTCCAGTTCTCTCTCTTTACTCTAGTTCCAGTTCTCTCTCTTTTTACTCTAGTTCCAGTTCTCTCTCTCTTTACTCTAGTTCCAGTTCTCTCTCTCTTTAATCTAGTTCCAGTTCTCTCTCTCTTTACTCTAGTTCCAGTTCTCTCTCTTTTTACTCTAGTTCCAGTTCTCTCTCTTTACTCTAGTTCCAGTTCTCTCTCTTTACTCTAGTTCCAGTTCTCTCTCTTTTTACTCTAGTTCCAGTTCTCTCTCTTTTTACTCTATTTCCAGTTCTCTCTCTTTACTCTAGTTCCAGTTCTCTCTCTTTACTCTAGTTCCAGTTCTCTCTCTTTACTCTAGTTCCAGTTCTCTCTCTTTTTACTCTAGTTCCAGTTCTCTCTCTTTACTCTAGTTCCAGTTCTCTCTCTTTTTACTCTAGTTCCAGTTCTCTCTCTTTACTCTAGTTCCAGTTCTCTCTCTTTACTCTAGTTCCAGTTCTCTCTCTTTACTCTAGTTCCAGTTCTCTCTCTTTACTCTAGTTCCAGTTCTCTCTCTTTACTCTAGTTCCAGTTCTCTCTCTTTACTCTAGTTCCAGTTCTCTCTCTTTACTCTAGTTCCAGTTCTCTCTCTTTACTCTAGTTCCAGTTCTCTCTCTTTACTCTAGTTCCAGTTCTCTCTTTACTCTAGTTCCAGTTCTCTCTTTACTCTAGTTCCAGTTCTCTCTTTACTCTAGTTCCAGTTATCTCTCTACTCTAGTTCCAGTTCTCTCTCTACTCTAGTTCCATTTCTCTCTCTCCTCTAGTTCCAGTTCTCTCTCTTTACTCTAGTTCCAGTTCTCTCTCTTTTTACTCTAGTTCCAGTTCTCTCTCTTTTTACTCTAGTTCCAGTTCTCTCTCTTTACTCTAGTTCCAGTTCTCTCTCTACTCTAGTTCCAGTTCTCTCTCTACTCTAGTTCCAGTTCTCTCTCTCCTCTAGTTCCAGTTCTCTCTCTCCTCTAGTTCCAGTTCTCTCTCTCCTCTAGTTCCAGTTCTCTCTCTCCTCTCTTTCCAGTTCTCTCTATCCTCTCGTTCCAGTTCTCTCTCTCCTCTCATTCCAGTTCTCTACCTTCTCTCTTTCCAGTTCTCTCTATCCTCTCGTTCCAGTTCTCTCTCTCCTCTCATTCCAGTTCTCTCTCTCCTCTCTTTCCAGTTCTCTCTATCCTCTCGTTCCAGTTCTCTCTCTCCTCTCGTTACAGTTCTCTACCTTCTCTCGCTTCACTAACTAGCAACGCGTGAAACCCTGGGCGCTCCTTCACGTGACATAACCCACAAGAGCCAAGAGAAACCACACAATGCATTTCCTTCATATCGTTCAACCTATTACTGTGAGGGGCTGAAGAGCCTCTCTCTGCTGAGGAGACTGGATCTTCTGTTACGTAGAGGGGGTTTTACAACAGTATTATATAGTTATTACTATAGTATAATGTTATCTTACTGTGAGGGGCTGAAGAGCCTCTCTCTGCTGAGGAGACTGGATCTTCAACAGTATTATATAGTTATTACTATAGTATAATGTTATCTTACTGTGAGGGGCTGAAGAGCCTCTCTCTGCTGAGGAGACTGGATCTTCAACAGTATTATATAGTTATTACTATAGTATAATGTTATCTTACTGTGAGGGGCTGAAGAGCCTCTCTCTGCTGAGGAGACTGGATCTTCAACAGTATTATATAGTTATTACTATAGTATAATGTTATCTTACTGTGAGGGGCTGAAGAGCCTCTCTCTGCTGAGGAGACTGGATCTTCAACAGTATTATATAGTTATTACTATAGTATAATGTTATCTTACTGTGAGGGGCTGAAGAGCCTCTCTCTGCTGAGGAGACTGGATCTTCAACAGTATTATATAGTTATTACTATAGTATAATGTTATCTTACTGTGAGGGGCTGAAGAGCCTCTCTCTGCTGAGGAGACTGGATCTTCAACAGTATTATATAGTTATTACTATAGTATAATGTTATCTTACTGTGAGGGCCTGAAGAGCCTCTCTCTGCTGAGGAGACTGGATCTTCAACAGTATTATATAGTTATTACTATAGTATAATGTTATCTTACTGTGAGGGGCTGAAGAGCCTCTCTCCGCTGAGGAGACTGGATCTTCAACAGTATTATATAGTTATTACTATAGTATAATGTTATCTTACTGTGAGGGGCTGAAGAGCCTCTCTCTGCTGAGGAGACTGGATCTTCAACAGTATTATATAGTTATTACTATAGTATAATGTTATCTTACTGTGAGGGGCTGAAGAGCCTCTCTCCGCTGAGGAGACTGGATCTTCAACAGTATTATATAGTTATTACTATAGTATAATGTTATCTTACTGTGAGGGGCTGAAGAGCCTCTCTCCGCTGAGGAGACTGGATCTTCAACAGTATTATATAGTTATTACTATAGTATAATGTTATCTTACTGTGAGGGCCTGAAGAGCCTCTCTCTGCTGAGGAGACTGGATCTTCAACAGTATTATATAGTTATTACTATAGTATAATGTTATCTTACTGTGAGGGGCTGAAGAGCCTCTCTCTGCTGAGGAGACTGGATCTTCAACAGTATTATATAGTTATTACTATAGTATAATGTTATCTTACTGTGAGGGCCTGAAGGGCCTCTCTCTGCTGAGGAGACTGGATCTTCAACAGTATTATATAGTTATTACTATAGTATAATGTTATCTTACTGTGAGGGGCTGAAGCGCCTCTCTCTGCTGAGGAGACTGGATCTTCTGTTACGTAGAGGGGGTTTTACAACAGTATTATATAGTTATTACTATAGTATAATGTTATCTTACTGTGAGGGGCTGAAGGGCATCTCTCTGCTGAGGAGACTGGATCTTCAACAGTATTATATAGTTATTACTATAGTATAATGTTATCTTACTGTGAGGGCCTGCAGAGCCTCTCTCTGCTGAGGAGACTGGATCTTCAACAGTATTATATAGTTATTACTATAGTATAATGTTATCTTACTGTGAGGGGCTGAAGCGCCTCTCTCTGCTGAGGAGACTGGATCTTCAACAGTATTATATAGTTATTACTATAGTATAATGTTATCTTACTGTGAGGGCCTGAAGGGCATCTCTCTGCTGAGGAGACTGGATCTTCAACAGTATTATATAGTTATTACTATAGTATAATGTTATCTTACTGTGAGGGCCTGCAGAGCCTCTCTCTGCTGAGGAGACTGGATCTTCAACAGTATTATATAGTTATTACTATAGTATAATGTTATCTTACTGTGAGGGGCTGAAGCGCCTCTCTGCTGAGGAGACTGGATCTTCTGTTACGTAGAGGGGGTTTTACAACAGTATTATATAGTTATTACTATAGTATAATGTTATCTTACTGTGAGGGCCTGCAGAGCCTCTCTCTGCTGAGGAGACTGGATCTTGTGGGCCAGGAGACGAGTGGCAACCTGAGGACTGGGAATAGGAGAGTAGATTTATAAACTAGCAGTGGGCATTTAGAATCCCTGTAGCCTACTGCTATACAATCAGGGGGCATTTAGAATCCCTGTAGCCTACTGCTATACAATCAGAGGGCATTTACAATCCCTGTAGCCTACTGCTATACAATCAGAGGGCATTTAGAATCCCTGTAGCCTACTGCTATACAATCAGAGTGCATTTACAATCCCTGTAGCCTACTGCTATACAATCAGAGGGCATTTAGAATCCCTGTAGCCTACTGCTATACAATCAGAGGGCATTTAGAATCCCTGTAGCCTACTGCTATACAATCAGAGGGCATTTATAATCCCTGTAGCCTACTGCTATACAATCAGAGGGCATTTAGAATCCCTGTAGCCTACTGCTATACAATCAGAGGGCATTTAGAATCCCTGTAGCCTACTGCTATACAATCAGAGGGCATTTAGAATCCCTGTAGCCTACTGCTATACAATCAGAGGGCATTTAGAATCCCTGTAGTCTACTGCTATACAATCAGAGGGCATTTAGAATCCCTGTAGCCTACTGCTGTACCCTATTCCCTATATCGTGCACTACTTTAGACCAGGGACCTATGGGCCCTAGCGCTATAGACAGGGAAGGGTACTATTTGGGTTCCTTCTGTTAGTGCACTAAGTCTACTTTTGACCAGAGCCCCTAAATAGTGCCCTATTATAGAGAATAGGTTGTACTGGTCATCAGTAGTTCACTATATAGATAATAGGTTGTCCTGGTCATTAGTAGTTCACTATATAGATAATAGGTTGTCCTGGTCATTAGTAGTTCACTATATAGATAATAGGTTGTCCTGGTCATTAGTAGTTCACTATATAGATAATAGGTTGTCCTGGTCATTAGTAGTTCACTATATAGATAATAGGTTGTCCTGGTCATTAGTAGTTCACTATATAGATAATAGGTTGTACTGGTCATCAGTAGTTCACTATATAGATAATAGGTTGTCCTGGTCATTAGTAGTTCACTATATAGATAATAGGTTGTCCTGGTCATTAGTAGTTCACTATATAGATAATAGGTTGTCCTGGTCATTAGTAGTTCACTATATAGATAATAGGTTGTCCTGGTCATTAGTAGTTCACTATATAGATAATAGGTTGTCCTGGTCATTAGTAGTTCACTATATAGATAATAGGTTGTCCTGGTCATAAGCTGCCGTCAGGGGACACAGCCATAGTGTCTACTCACCCATCAGCCTCCTGGTTGACCTGGTCATAGAAGCCCTGGATACTGTCCCACCTGTCTTCTGAGTTAGACGGGTCTGTGGCCTTGTCTGAGAGAGAGAGAGAGAAGAGAGAGAGAGAGAGAAGAGAAAGAGAGAGAAGAGAAAGAGAGAGAAGAGAACGAGAGAGAAGAGAAAGAGAGAGAGAAAAGAGAGAGAGAGAGAAAAGAGAGAAAAGAGAGAGAGAAAAAAGAGAGAGAAAAAGAGAGAAAAAAGAGAGAGAGAGAAAGGAGAAGAAGAAGAGAGAGAGAGAGAGAGAGAAAAGAGAGGAGAGAGAGAAAGAGAGGAGAGAGAGAAAAGAGAGAGAGAGAAAGAGAGAGAGAAAAGAGGAGAGAGAGAAAAAGGAGAGAGAGAAAGAGAGAGAGAGAAAAGAGAGAGAAAAGAGAGAGAGAAAAAGAGAGGAGAGAGAAAAGAGGAGAGAGAGAAAGAGAGAGAAAAAGAGAGAGAGAAAAGAGAGAGAAAGAGAAAAGAGAGAGAGAGAGGAGAGAGAGAGAGAGAAAAAGAGAGAGAGAGAGAGAAAGAGAGAGAAGAGAAAGAGAGAGAAGAGAACGAGAGAGAAGAGAACGAGAGAGAAAGAAAGAGAGAGAGAGAGAAAAGAGAGGAGAGAGAGAAAAGAGAGAAAAGAGAGAGAGAAAAAAAGAGAGGAGAGAAAAGAGAGAGAAAAAGAGAGAGAGAGAGAAAGGAGAAAGAAGAGAGAGAGAGAGAGAGAAAAGAGAGGAGAGAGAAAAAGAGAGAGAGAGAGAGAAAAGAGGAGAGAGAAAAGAGAGAGAGAGAAAAAGAGAGAGAGAAAAAGAGAGAGAGAAAAGAGAGAGAGAGAAAAGAGGAGAGAGAGAAAAGAGAGAGAAAAAGAGAGGAGAGAAAAAAGAGAGGAGAGAAAAAGAGAGAGAGAGAGAGAGAAAAGAGGAGAGAGAGAAAAGAGAGAGAAAAGAGAGAGAAAAGAGAGAGAAAAAGAGAGAGAGGAGAGAGAAAAAAAGAGAGAGAGAAAAAGAGGAGAGAGAAAAGAGAGAGAGAGAGAAAAGAGAGAGAGAGAAAAAAGAGAGAGAGGAGAGAGAGAAAAGAGGAGAGAGAGAAAAAGAGAGAGAGAGAAAAGAGAGGAGAGAGAAAAGAGAGGAGAGAGAGAGAAAAGAGAGAGAAAAAAGGAGAGAGAGAAAGAGAGGAGAGAAAAAGAGGAAGGAGAGAGAAAAAGAGAGAGAGAGAAAGAAAGGAGCCTATCAGCCTAGCGTTGCATTAGATGGGTCTGTGACCTGCCTGGGATATAAATAGAAACAAATATAGAAGAAGAAAAACAAACGTTTGCCCTTCTGATCAAAGGAAGGTCCCTGCAAGTGTGTGTTCTACAATGACGATGTTGTAACATTGAACTAGAACCGGAAGCTCACTGTGCCGTGTCGTGGGTGTAGGCAGTGGTGTACTTTAAAGTACTAATACTGGGGTCTTTACCAGAGAACATCACTGGTCATCCCTACTGCCTCTGATCTGGTGGACTCACTAAACACATGCTTCGTTTGTCTTGAGTGTTGGAGCGTGTCCCTGGCTATCCGTAAATTGTAAAAAATATATATATATTACAAAATGGTCCCGTCTGGTTTGCTTTAATATAAGGAATTTGAAATGATTTATACTTTCACTTTTGATACTTAAGAATATTTTAGCATTTTTTACATTTGATACTTATATTTAAAACCAAAATACTTTTACTCGTGTAGGATTTTACTGGGTGACTTTCACTTGGACTAATAAAGGTATATTTTACTCAAGTATGAGAAGTTGGGTACTTTTTTTCCACCGCTGGGTTAGTCGAAGGAAAGGAGAAGATTTTTTAAAAAACATCTGGATGAGCGCGTGACTGGCTGATAAGATGTTTCTTTCTCATACTTCCTGTTCTTTCAAAGCTATTTTGTTGCGTTTAAAAATGAACATATTGGTAATAAATTATAAACCATGCATGCCCTTCACAATCAAACTTTGTAACTTTTTATTCCGTAATTCCCTCCGCGGAATTTGCTACAAAGTAAACATGAGTAAAGTAAAGTAAGCAAAGTAAACATGAGATGTAAAACGCCACTTCAATGCAGCGCGACAACAAGGCAGTTTCAACTACAGTTACAGCAGCTGTAAATATCGCTCGCCATATTTGCACGCGCTCATACAAATGACGAGACATAAAGCCTGTTTATTAAACTGGCTCGACTAAGGTTCGACTTTCCGTCACGCACAACTTCAAGATGCAACATTTCCAAATGTGAACCATAAGACAAGTTATTGTCAAACGACAAAAATATACAATCGCACTACTATAAAGAAATACATTAAACAAACTCTCTGAAGAAAAAGAAAGAAAAAAAACGAATTCCCCGTGTCATCTAACTTACTCAGCCACGACTCTAGACTCTCTCCGCCACTGTCTCCGGTCGCCATGGCCTTTGCTGTCGCCTTCCCCCGGTACTCGGTGACTTCTCAAAACTTCACACCGTCCTCTTAGCGGGCGGAAAGAAGTGTCAACTCGTCTAGAGAGACCAGCTCACAGCCGCGACATGTGACTCGAGTTGCGAAGTCAGAAGTTATGACGTTCCAAATGGTACCCTATTCCTAGTACGCTCACTTTAACCAGATCCTTACGGCTAAAAATAGTGCACTATTAAACGAAAAAGGGGGTAATTTGGAATGTAAGTCGCATACCAGTTATATTACAACTTCTCCGCGGCTGAGCTACGTCCCTATGCTATGCAACGTAAACACGTTTTTTTCCACAGCAGGTTTTTTTTTAAATATGTCACAACTTTTCCTTGGTGGTTTATGAGTTTGAGCTATGCAATATTATAACATATATATATACAGCAGGTTTTATTTTTTATAATATATATAATATATATATATATATATATATATAATAATACAAATGTATTTATTTAATTTAACCTGTATTTGATCAGGAGTAATACTGAGACCAATGTCTCTTTACAGATGAGCCTTGAAGTAGATCAATTCCAGAAAACCAATATAAATACCCAAATACAGAAAGAATAACGTCATAAAACAAACACATTCATCAGTAATAAGAATATAATAATAATAATAATAATAATATCTGTGGCTCAGTTGGTAGAGCATGGCGCTTGTAACGCCAGGGTAGTGGGTTCGATTCCCGGGACCACCCATACGTAGAATGTATGCACACATGACTGTAAGTCGCTTTGGATAAAAGCGTCAGCTAAATGGCATATATTATTATTATATTAGTAATAATGTCCTCAATCAGCTTTCTGAATTGACCGAGAGACACCAGAACAAACAGATTTGAGAACATTTTGAAGATTGTTCCGCAAATAAGGTGCAAGACTAAAGGCTGATGTACCGAACTCAGTAGAGACTAAAGGAGTTTCCAGAGTTAACCATCCCTGAGACCGGATGTGGTAAACAGGTTAGCTACAGTGAGACTTTTATTTTGTAAAAATGCTTTATAAAATGAAAACACCAACTTACCATATGTCTAAAATAACTTTCATTCTATCTTTTTTTTAAATGTATTTTTAACCTTTATTTAACAAGGCAGGTAAGAACAAATTCTTATTTACAATAATGGCCTTGTTCAGGGGCAGAACGACAGATTTTTACCTCGTCAGCTCTGGGATTCGATCGAGCAACCATTTCGGTCACCGTACTCTAAACACTAGGCTTCCTGCCGCCCCTCCACTCTAACCACTAGGCTACCTGCCGCCCCTACACTCTAACCACCAGGCTACCTGCCGCCCCTACACTCTAACCACTAGGCTACCTGCCGCCCCTCCACTCTAACCACTAGGCTACCTGCCGCCCTAAACTCTAACCACTAGGCTACCTGCCGCCCTACACTCTAACCACTAGGCTACCTGCCGCAGGCCCTACACTCTAACCACTCTAACCACAGGCTACCTGCCGCCCTCTAACACTCTACACACTAGGCTACCTGCCACCCCTCCACTCTAACCACTAGGCTACCTGCCGCCCCTACACTCTAACCACTAGGCTACCTGCCGCCCCTACACTCTAACCACTAGGCTACCTGCCGCCCCTACACTCTAACCACCAGGCTACCTGCCGCCCCTACACTCTAACCACTAGGCTACCACTAGGCCGCCCCTACACTCTAACCACTAGGCTACCTGCCCCACTCTAACCACCAGGCCCTGCCGCCCTACACTCTAACCACTAGGCTACCTGCCCTCCCCTAACCAAATGGACAATCAACCATAATCAATTTAATGTTGAATACATTTAGGAGTTCCCACTGAAGACATAAGAGCACAGATCATTAGTAGAAACTGTTTTATTGCAAACATTTCCAGTTCAACTTGACTGAATGTCCTTTACAAGTCCAGTGTGATTGAGATCATATGCAGTCCAGGAATATTGTTAGAACCAGATAACCAGTCCTCAGTGTTGCTGTGTTAGAACCAGATAACCAGTCCTCAGTGTTGCTGTGTTAGAACCAGATAACCAGTCCTCAGTGTTGCTGTGTTAGAACCAGATAACCAGATAACCAGATCCTCAGTGTTGCTGTGTTAGAACCAGATAACCAGTCCTCAGTGTTGCTGTAAACCAGATAACCAGTCCTCAGTGTTGCTGTGTTAGAACCAGATAACCAGTCCTCAGTGTTGCTGTGTTAGAACCAGATAACCAGTCCTCAGTGTTGCTGTGTTAGAACCAGATAACCCCAGTCCTCAGTGTTGCTGTGTTAGAACCAGATAACCCAGTCCTCAGTGTTGCTGTGTTAGAACCAGATAACCAGTCCTCAGTGTTGCTGTGTTAGAACCAGATAACCAGTCCTCAGTGTTGCTGTGTTAGAACCAGTCCTCAGTGTTGCTGTGTTAGAACCAGATAACCAGTCCTCAGTGTTGCTGTGTTAGAACCAGATAACCAGTCCTCAGTGTTGCTGTGTTAGAACCAGATAACCAGTCCTCAGTGTTGCTGTGTTAGAACCAGATAACCAGTCCTCAGTGTTGCTGTGTTAGAACCAGATAACCAGTCCTCAGTGTTGCTGTGTTAGAACCAGATAACCAGTCCTCAGTGTTGCTGTAACCAGTTAGTGTTAGAACCAGATAACCAGTCCTCAGTGTTGCTGTGTTAGAACCAGATAACCAGTCCTCAGTGTTGCTGTGTTAGAACCAGATAACCAGTCCTCAGTGTTGCTGTGTTAGAACCAGATAACCAGTCCTCAGTGTTGCTGTGTTAGAACCAGATACCAGTCCTCAGTGTTGCTGTGTTAGAACCAGATAACCAGTCCTCAGTGTTGCTGTGTTAGAACCAGATAACCAGTCCTCAGTGTTGCTGTGTTAGAACCAGATAACCAGTCCTCAGTGTTGCTGTGTTAGAACCAGATAACCAGTCCTCAGTGTTGCTGTGTTAGAACCAGATAACCAGTCCTCAGTGTTGCTGTGTTAGAACCAGATAACCAGTCCTCAGTGTTGCTGTGTTAGAACCAGATAACCCAGTCCTCAGTGTTAGAACCAGATAACCAGCTGTGTTAGAACCAGATAACCAGTCCTCAGTGTTGCTGTGTTAGAACCAGATAACCAGTCCTCAGTGTTGCTGTGTTAGAACCAGATAACCAGTCCTCAGTGTTGCTGTGTTAGAACCAGATAACCAGTCCTCAGTGTTGCTGTGTTAGAACCAGATAAACCAGATAACCAGTCCTCAGTGTTGCTGTGTTAGAACCAGATAACCAGTCCTCAGTGTTGCTGTGTTAGAACCAGATAACCAGTCCTCAGTGTTGCTGTGTTAGAACCAGATAACCAGTCCTCAGTGTTGCTGTGTTAGAACCAGATAACCAGTCCTCAGTGTTGCTGTGTTAGAACCAGATAACCAGTCCTCAGTGTTGCTGTGTTAGAACCAGATAACCAGTCCTCAGTGTTGCTGTGTTAGAACCAGATAACCAGTCCTCAGTGTTGCTGTGTTAGAACCAGATAACCAGTCCTCAGTGTTGCTGTGTTAGAACCAGATAACCAGTCCTCAGTGTTGCTGTGTTAGAACCAGATAACCAGTCCTCAGTGTTGCTGTGTTAGAACCAGATAACCAGTCCTCAGTGTTGTGTTAGAACCAGATAACCAGTCCTCAGTGTTGCTGTGTTAGAACCAGATAACGTCCCAGTCCTCAGTGTTGCTGTGTTAGAACCAGATAACCAGTCCTCAGTGTTGCTGTGTTAGAACCAGATAACCAGTCCTCAGTGTTGCTGTGTTAGAACCAGATAACCAGTCCTCAGTGTTGCTGTGTTAGAACCAGATAACCAGTCCTCAGTGTTGCTGTGTTAGAACCAGATAACCAGTCCTCAGTGTTGCTGTGTTAGAACCAGATAACCAGTCCTCAGTGTTGCTGTGTTAGAACCAGATAACCAGTCCTCAGTGTTGCTGTGTTAGAACCAGATAACCAGTCCTCAGTGTTGCTGTGTTAGAACCAGATAACCAGTCCTCAGTGTTGCTGTGTTAGAACCAGATAACCAGTCCTCAGTGTTGCTGTGTTAGAACCAGATAACCAGTCCTCAGTGTTGCTGTGTTAGAACCAGATAACCAGTCCTCAGTGTTGCTGTGTTAGAACCAGATAACCAGTCCTCAGTGTTGCTGTGTTAGAACCAGATAACCAGTCCTCAGTGTTGCTGTGTTAGAACCAGATAACCAGTCCTCAGTGTTGCTGTGTTAGAACCAGATAACCAGTCCTCAGTGTTGCTGTGTTAGAACCAGATAACCAGTCCTCAGTGTTGCTGTGTTAGAACCAGATAACCAGTCCTCAGTGTTGCTGTGTTAGAACCAGATAACCCCGTCCTCAGTGTTGCTGTGTTAGAACCAGATAACCCCGTCCTCAGTGTTGCTGTGTTAGAACCAGATAACCCAGTCCTCAGTGTTGCTGTGTTAGAACCAGATAACCAGTCCTCAGTGTTGCTGTGTTAGAACCAGTCCTCAGTGTTGCTGTGTTAGAACCAGATCCAGTCCAGTGTTGCTGTGTTAGAACCAGATAACCAGTCCTCAGTGTTGCTGTGTTAGAACCAGATAACCAGTCCTCAGTGTTGCTGTGTTAGAACCAGATAACCAGTCCTCAGTGTTGCTGTGTTAGAACCAGATAACCAGTCCTCAGTGTTGCTGTGTTAGAACCAGATAACCAGTCCTCAGTGTTGCTGTGTTAGAACCAGATAACCAGTCCTCAGTGTTGCTGTGTTAGAACCAGATAACCAGTCCTCAGTGTTGCTGTGTTAGAACCAGATAACCAGTCCTCAGTGTTGCTGTGTTAGAACCAGATAACCAGTCCTCAGTGTTGCTGTGTTAGAACCAGATAACCAGTCCTCAGTGTTGCTGTGTTAGAACCAGATAACCAGTCCTCAGTGTTGCTGTGTTAGAACCAGATAACCAGTCCTCATAACCAGATAACCAGTCCTCAGTGTTGCTGTGTTAGAACCAGATAACCAGTCCTCAGTGTTGCTGTGTTAGAACCAGATAACCAGTCCTCAGTGTTGCTGTGTTAGAACCAGATAACCAGTCCTCAGTGTTGCTGTGTTAGAACCAGATAACCAGTCCTCAGTGTTGCTGTGTTAGAACCAGATAACCAGTCCTCAGTGTTGCTGTGTTAGAACCAGATAACCAGTCCTCAGTGTTGCTGTGTTAGAACCAGATAACCAGTCCTCAGTGTTGCTGTGTTAGAACCAGATAACCAGTCCTCAGTGTTGCTGTGTTAGAACCAGATAACCAGTCCTCAGTGTTGCTGTGTTAGAACCAGATAACCAGTCCTCAGTGTTGCTGTGTTAGAACCAGATAACCAGTCCTCAGTGTTGCTGTGTTAGAACCAGATAAGTCCCAGTGTGCTGTGTTAGAACCCAGTCCTCAGTGTTGCTGTGTTAGAACCAGATAACCAGTCCTCAGTGTTGCTGTGTTAGAACCAGATAACCAGTCCTCAGTGTTGCTGTGTTAGAACCAGATAACCAGTCCTCAGTGTTGCTGTGTTAGAACCAGATAACCAGTCCTCAGTGTTGCTGTGTTAGAACCAGATAACCAGTCCTCAGTGTTGCTGTGTTAGAACCAGATAACCAGTCCTCAGTGTTGCTGTGTTAGAACCAGATAACCAGTCCTCAGTGTTGCTGTGTTAGAACCAGATAACCAGTCCTCAGTGTTGCTGTGTTAGAACCAGATAACCAGTCCTCAGTGTTGCTGTGTTAGAACCAGATAACCAGTCCTCAGTGTTGCTGTGTTAGAACCAGATAACCAGTCCTCAGTGTTGCTGTGTTAGAACCAGATAACCAGTCCTCAGTGTTGCTGTGTTAGAACCAGATAACCAGTCCTCAGTGTTGCTGTGTTAGAACCAGATAACCAGTCCTCAGTGTTGCTGTGTTAGAACCAGTCCTCATAACCAGTCCTCAGTGTTGCTGTGTTAGAACCAGATAACCAGTCCTCAGTGTTGCTGTGTTAGAACCAGATAACCAGTCCTCAGTGTTGCTGTGTTAGAACCAGATAACCAGTCCTCAGTGTTGCTGTGTTAGAACCAGATAACCAGTCCTCAGTGTTGCTGTGTTAGAACCAGATAACCAGTCCTCAGTGTTGCTGTGTTAGAACCAGATAACCAGTCCTCAGTGTTGCTGTGTTAGAACCAGATAACCAGTCCTCAGTGTTGCTGTGTTAGAACCAGATAACAGTGTTGCTGTGTTCCAGATCAGTCCTCAGTGTTGCTGTGTTAGAACCAGATAACCAGTCCTCAGTGTTGCTGTGTTAGAACCAGATAACCAGTCCTCAGTGTTGCTGTGTTAGAACCAGATAACCAGTCCTCAGTGTTGCTGTGTTAGAACCAGATAACCAGTCCTCAGTGTTGCTGTGTTAGAACCAGATAACCAGTCCTCAGTGTTGCTGTGTTAGAACCAGATAACCAGTCCTCAGTGTTGCTGTGTTAGAACCAGATAACCAGTCCTCAGTGTTGCTGTGTTAGAACCAGATAACCAGTCCTCAGTGTTGCTGTGTTAGAACCAGATAACCAGTCCTCAGTGTTGCTGTGTTAGAACCAGATAACCAGTCCTCAGTGTTGCTGTGTTAGAACCAGATAACCAGTCCTCAGTGTTGCTGTGTTAGAACCAGATAACCAGTCCTCAGTGTTGCTGTGTTAGAACCAGATAACCAGTCCTCAGTGTTGCTGTGTTAGAACCAGATAACCCAGTCCTCAGTGTTGCTGTGTTAGAAGATAACCAGTCCTCAGATAGAACCAGATAACCAGTCCTCAGTGTTGCTGTGTTAGAACCAGATAACCAGTCCTCAGTGTTGCTGTGTTAGAACCAGATAACCAGTCCTCAGTGTTGCTGTGTTAGAACCAGATAACCAGTCCTCAGTGTTGCTGTGTTAGAACCAGTCCTCAGTGTTGCTGTGTTAACCAGATAAGTCCTCAGTGTTGCTGTGTTAGAACCAGATAACCAGTCCTCAGTGTTGCTGTGTTAGAACCAGATAACCAGTCCTCAGTGTTGCTGTGTTAGAACCAGATAACCCAGTCCTCAGTGTTGCTGTGTTAGAACCAGATAAGTCCCAGTGTTGCTGTGTTAGAACCAGATAACCAGTCCTCAGTGTTGCTGTGTTAGAACCAGATAACCAGTCCTCAGTGTTGCTGTGTTAGAACCAGATAACCAGTCCTCAGTGTTGCTGTGTTAGAACCAGATAACCAGTCCTCAGTGTTGCTGTGTTAGAACCAGATAACCAGTCCTCAGTGTTGCTGTGTTAGAACCAGATAACCAGTCCTCAGTGTTGCTGTGTTAGAACCAGATAACCAGTCCTCAGTGTTGCTGTGTTAGAACCAGATAACCAGTCCTCAGTGTTGCTGTGTTAGAACCAGATAACCAGTCCTCAGTGTTGCTGTGTTAGAACCAGATAACCAGTCCTCAGTGTTGCTGTGTTAGAACCAGATAACCAGTCCTCAGTGTTGCTGTGTTAGAACCAGATAACCAGTCCTCAGTGTTGCTGTGTTAGAACCAGATAACCAGTCCTCAGTTGTTAGAACCAGATAACCAGTCCTCAGTGTTGCTGTGTTAGAACCAGATAACCAGTCCTCAGTGTTGCTGTGTTAGAACCAGATAACCAGTCCTCAGTGTTGCTGTGTTAGAACCAGATAACCAGTCCTCAGTGTTGCTGTGTTAGAACCAGATAACCAGTCCTCAGTGTTGCTGTGTTAGAACCAGATAACCAGTCCTCAGTGTTGCTGTGTTAGAACCAGATAACCAGTCCTCAGTGTTGCTGTGTTAGAACCAGATAACCAGTCCTCAGTGTTGCTGTGTTAGAACCAGATAACCAGTCCTCAGTGTTGCTGTGTTAGAACCAGAACCAGTCCTCAGATAACCCAGTCCTCAGTGTTGCTGTGTTAGAACCAGATAACCCTCAGTGTTGTGTTAGAACCAGATCCTCAGTGTTGCTGTGTTAGAACCAGATAACCAGTCCTCGGTGTTGCTGTGTTAGAACCAGATAACCAGTCCTCAGTGTTGCTGTGTTAGAACCAGATAACCAGTCCTCAGTGTTGCTGTGTTAGAACCAGATAACCAGTCCTCAGTGTTGCTGTGTTAGAACCAGATAACCAGTCCTCAGTGTTGCTGTGTTAGAACCAGATAACCCCGTCCTCAGTGTTGCTGTGTTAGAACCAGATAACCAGTCCTCAGTGTTGCTGTGTTAGAACCAGATAACCCCGTCCTCAGTGTTGCTGTGTTAGAACCAGATAACCAGTCCTCAGTGTTGCTGTGTTAGAACCAGATAACCAGTCCTCAGTGTTGCTGTGTTAGAACCAGATAACCAGTCCTCAGTGTTGCTGTGTTAGAACCAGATAACCAGTCCTCAGTGTTGCTGTGTTAGAACCAGATAACCCCAGTCCTCAGTGTTGCTGTGTTAGAACCAGATAGTGTTGCTGTGTTAGAACCAGTCCTCAGTGTTGCTGTGTTAGAACCAGATAACCAGTCCTCAGTGTTGCTGTGTTAGAACCAGATAACCCAGTCCTCAGTGTTGCTGTGTTAGAACCAGATAACCAGTCCTCAGTGTTGCTGTGTTAGAACCAGATAACCAGTCCTCAGTGTTGCTGTGTTAGAACCAGATAACCAGTCCTCAGTGTTGCTGTGTTAGAACCAGATAACCAGTCCTCAGTGTTGCTGTGTTAGAACCAGATAACCAGTCCTCAGTGTTGCTGTGTTAGAACCAGATAAGTGTTGCTGTGTTAGAACCAGTCCTCAGTGTTGCTGTGTTAGAACCAGATAACCAGTCCTCAGTGTAGAACCAGATAACCAGCTGTGTTAGAACCAGATAACCAGTCCTCAGTGTTGCTGTGTTAGAACCAGATAACCAGTCCTCAGTGTTGCTGTGTTAGAACCAGATAACCAGTCCTCAGTGTTGCTGTGTTAGAACCAGATAACCAGTCCTCAGTGTTGCTGTGTTAGAACCAGATAACCCGTCCTCAGTGTTGTGTTAGAACCAGATAACCAGTCCTCAGTGTTGCTGTGTTAGAACCAGATCCTCAGTGTTGCTGTGTTAGAACCAGATAACCAGTCCTCAGTGTTGCTGTGTTAGAACCAGATAACCAGTCCTCAGTGTTGCTGTGTTAGAACCAGATAACCAGTCCTCAGTGTTGCTGTGTTAGAACCAGATAACCAGTCCTCAGTGTTGCTGTGTTAGAACCAGATAACCAGTCCTCAGTGTTGCTGTGTTAGAACCAGATAACCAGTCCTCAGTGTTGCTGTGTTAGAACCAGATAACCAGTCCTCAGTGTTGCTGTGTTAGAACCAGATAACCAGTCCTCAGTGTTGCTGTGTTAGAACCAGATAACCCCGTCCTCAGTGTTGCTGTGTTAGAACCAGATAACCAGTCCTCAGTGTTGCTGTGTTAGAACCAGATAACCCCGTCCTCAGTGTTGCTGTGTTAGAACCAGATAACCAGTCCTCAGTGTTGCTGTGTTAGAACCAGATAACCAGTCCTCAGTGTTGCTGTGTTAGAACCAGATAACCAGTCCTCAGTGTTGCTGTGTTAGAACCAGATAACCCCAGTCCTCAGTGTTGCTGTGTTAGAACCAGATAACCAGTCCTCCCAGTCCTCAGTGTTGCTGTGTTAGAACCAGATAACCAGTCCTCAGTGTTGCTGTGTTAGAACCAGATAACCAGTCCTCAGTGTTGCTGTGTTAGAACCAGATAACCAGTCCTCAGTGTTGCTGTGTTAGAACCAGATAACCAGTCCTCAGTGTTGCTGTGTTAGAACCAGATCAACCCGTCCTCAGGCTTGCTGTGTTAGCACCAGATAACCCGTCCTCAGTGTTGCTGTGTTAGAACCAGATAACCAGTCCTCAGCGTTGCTGTGTTAGAACCAGATAACCAGTCCTCAGTGTTGCTGTGTTAGAACCAGATAACCAGTCCTCAGCGTTGCTGTGTTAGAACCAGATAACCAGTCCTCAGTGTTGCTGTGTTAGAACCAGATAACCAGTCCTCAGTGTTGCTGTGTTAGAACCAGATAACCAGTCCTCAGTGTTGCTGTGTTAGAACCAGATAACCAGTCCTCAGTGTTGCTGTGTTAGAACCAGATAACCAGTCCTCAGTGTTGCTGTGTTAGAACCAGATAACCAGTCCTCAGTGTTGCTGTGTTAGAACCAGATAACCAGTCCTCAGTGTAGAACCAGATGTCCTCTGTGTTAGAACCAGATAACCAGTCCTCAGTGTTGCTGTGTTAGAACCAGATAACCAGTCCTCAGTGTTGCTGTGTTAGAACCAGATAACCAGTCCTCAGTGTTGCTGTGTTAGAACCAGATAACCAGTCCTCAGTGTTGCTGTGTTAGAACCAGATAACCAGTCCTCAGTGTTGCTGTGTTAGAACCAGATAACCAGTCCTCAGTGTTGCTGTGTTAGAACCAGATAACCAGTCCTCAGTGTTGCTGTGTTAGAACCAGATAACCAGTCCTCAGTGTTGCTGTGTTAGAACCAGATAACCAGTCCTCAGTGTTGCTGTGTTAGAACCAGATAACCAGTCCTCAGTGTTGCTGTGTTAGAACCAGACCAGTCCTCAGTGTTGCTGTGTTAGAACCAGATAACCAGTCCTCAGTGTTGCTGTGTTAGAACCAGATAACCAGTCCTCAGTGTTGCTGTGTTAGAACCAGATAACCAGTCCTCAGTGTTGCTGTGTTAGAACCAGATAACCCAGTCCTCAGTGTTGCTGTGTTAGAACCAGATAACCAGTCCTCAGTGTTGCTGTGTTAGAACCAGATAACCAGTCCTCAGTGTTGCTGTGTTAGAACCAGATAACCAGTCCTCAGTGTTGCTGTGTTAGAACCAGATAACCAGTCCTCAGTGTTGCTGTGTTAGAACCAGATAACCAGTCCTCAGTGTTGCTGTGTTAGAACCAGATAACCAGTCCTCAGTGTTGCTGTGTTAGAACCAGATAACCAGTCCTCAGTGTTGCTGTGTTAGAACCAGATAACCAGTCCTCAGTGTTGCTGTGTTAGAACCAGATAACCAGTCCTCAGTGTTGCTGTGTTAGAACCAGATAACCAGTCCTCAGTGTTGCTGTGTTAGAACCAGATAACCAGTCCTCAGTGTTGCTGTGTTAGAACCAGATAACCAGTCCTCAGTGTTGCTGTGTTAGAACCAGATAACCAGTCCTCAGTGTTGCTGTGTTAGAACCAGATAACCAGTCCTCAGTGTTGCTGTGTTAGAACCAGATAACCAGTCCTCAGTGTTGCTGTGTTAGAACCAGATAACCAGTCCTCAGTGTTGCTGTGTTAGAACCAGATAACCAGTCCTCAGTGTTGCTGTGTTAGAACCAGATAACCAGTCCTCAGTGTTGCTGTGTTAGAACCAGATAACCAGTCCTCAGTGTTGCTGTGTTAGAACCAGATAACCAGTCCTCAGTGTTGCTGTGTTAGAACCAGATAACCAGTCCTCAGTGTTGCTGTGTTAGAACCAGATAACCAGTCCTCAGTGTTGCTGTGTTAGAACCAGATAACCAGTCCTCAGTGTTGCTGTGTTAGAACCAGATAACCAGTCCTCAGTGTTGCTGTGTTAGAACCAGATAACCCCGTCCTCAGTGTTGCTGTGTTAGAACCAGATAACCAGTCCTCAGTGTTGCTGTGTTAGAACCAGATAACCAGTCCTCAGTGTTGCTGTGTTAGAACCAGATAACCAGTCCTCAGTGTTGCTGTGTTAGAACCAGATAACCAGTCCTCAGTGTTGCTGTGTTAGAACCAGATAACCCCGTCCTCAGTGTTGCTGTGTTAGAACCAGATAACCAGTCCTCAGTGTTGCTGTGTTAGAACCAGATAACCAGTCCTCAGTGTTGCTGTGTTAGAACCAGATAACCAGTCCTCAGTGTTGCTGTGTTAGAACCAGATAACCAGTCCTCAGTGTTGCTGTGTTAGAACCAGATAACCAGTCCTCAGTGTTGCTGTGTTAGAACCAGATAACCAGTCCTCAGTGTTGCTGTGTTAGAACCAGATAACCAGTCCTCAGTGTTGCTGTGTTAGAACCAGATAACCAGTCCTCAGTGTTGCTGTGTTAGAACCAGATAACCAGTCCTCAGTGTTGCTGTGTTAGAACCAGATAACCAGTCCTCAGTGTTGCTGTGTTAGAACCAGATAACCAGTCCTCAGTGTTGCTGTGTTAGAACCAGATAACCAGTCCTCAGTGTTGCTGTGTTAGAACCAGATAACCAGTCCTCAGTGTTGCTGTGTTAGAACCAGATAACCAGTCCTCAGTGTTGCTGTGTTAGAACCAGATAACCAGTCCTCAGTGTTGCTGTGTTAGAACCAGATAACCAGTCCTCAGTGTTGCTGTGTTAGAACCAGATAACCAGTCCTCAGTGTTGCTGTGTTAGAACCAGATAACCCCGTCCTCAGTGTTGCTGTGTTAGAACCAGATAACCAGTCCTCAGTGTTGCTGTGTTAGAACCAGATAACCAGTCCTCAGTGTTGCTGTGTTAGAACCAGATAACCAGTCCTCAGTGTTGCTGTGTTAGAACCAGATAACCAGTCCTCAGTGTTGCTGTGTTAGAACCAGATAACCAGTCCTCAGTGTTGCTGTGTTAGAACCAGATAACCAGTCCTCAGTGTTGCTGTGTTAGAACCAGATAACCAGTCCTCAGTGTTGCTGTGTTAGAACCAGATAACCCAGTCCTCAGTGTTGCTGTGTTAGAACCAGATAACCAGTCCTCAGTGTTGCTGTGTTAGAACCAGATAACCAGTCCTCAGTGTTGCTGTGTTAGAACCAGATAACCAGTCCTCAGTGTTGCTGTGTTAGAACCAGATAACCAGTCCTCAGTGTTGCTGTGTTAGAACCAGATAAGTAGAACCAGATCAGTGTTGCTGTGTTAGAACCAGATAACCAGTCCTCAGTGTTGCTGTGTTAGAACCAGATAACCAGTCCTCAGTGTTGCTGTGTTAGAACCAGATAACCAGTCCTCAGTGTTGCTGTGTTAGAACCACAGTGTTGCTGTGTTAGAACCAGATAACCAGTCCTCAGTGTTGCTGTGTTAGAACCAGATAACCAGTCCTCAGTGTTGCTGTGTTAGAACCAGATAACCAGTCCTCAGTGTTGCTGTGTTAGAACCAGATAACCAGTCCTCAGTGTTGCTGTGTTAGAACCAGATAACCAGTCCTCAGTGTTGCTGTGTTAGAACCAGATAACCAGTCCTCAGTGTTGCTGTGTTAGAACCAGATAACCAGTCCTCAGTGTTGCTGTGTTAGAACCAGATAACCAGTCCTCAGTGTTGCTGTGTTAGAACCAGATAACCAGTCCTCAGTGTTGCTGTGTTAGAACCAGATAACCAGTCCTCAGTGTTGCTGTGTTAGAACCAGATAACCAGTCCTCAGTGTTGCTGTGTTAGAACCAGATAACCAGTCCTCCTCAGTGTTGCTGTGTTAGAACCAGATAACCCCAGTCCTCAGTGTTGCTGTGTTAGAACCAGATAACCAGTCCTCAGTGTTGCTGTGTTAGAACCAGATAACCAGTCCTCAGTGTTGCTGTGTTAGAACCAGATAACCCAGTCCTCAGTGTTGCTGTGTTAGAACCAGATAACCAGTCCTCAGTGTTGCTGTGTTAGAACCAGATAACCAGTCCTCAGTGTTGCTGTGTTAGAACCAGATAACCCGTCCTCAGTGTTGCTGTGTTAGAACCAGATAACCAGTCCTCAGTGTTGCTGTGTTAGAACCAGATAACCAGTCCTCAGTGTTGCTGTGTTAGAAGAACTCAGATAACCAGATCCAGTCCTCAGTGTTGCTGTGTTAGAACCAGATAACCAGTCCTCAGTGTTGCTGTGTTAGAACCAGATAACCAGTCCTCAGTGTTGCTGTGTTAGAACCAGATAACCAGTCCTCAGTGTTGCTGTGTTAGAACCAGATAACCAGTCCTCAGTGTTGCTGTGTTAGAACCAGATAACCCCGTCCTCAGTGTTGCTGTGTTAGAACCAGATAACCAGATAACCAGTCCTCAGTGTTGCTGTGTTAGAACCAGATAACCAGTCCTCAGTGTTGCTGTGTTAGAACCAGATAACCAGTCCTCAGTGTTGCTGTGTTAGAACCAGATAACCAGTCCTCAGTGTTGCTGTGTTAGAACCAGATAACCAGTCCTCAGTGTTGCTGTGTTAGAACCAGATAACCTCGTCCTCAGTGTTGCTGTGTTAGAACCAGATAACCAGTCCTCAGTGTTGCTGTGTTAGAACCAGATAACCAGTCCTCAGTGTTGCTGTGTTAGAACCAGATAACCAGTCCTCAGTGTTGCTGTGTTAGAACCAGATAACCAGTCCTCAGTGTTGCTGTGTTAGAACCAGATAACCAGTCCTCAGTGTTGCTGTGTTAGAACCAGATAACCAGTCCTCAGTGTTGCTGTGTTAGAACCAGATAACCAGTCCTCAGTGTTGCTGTGTTAGAACCAGATAACCCTGTGTTAGAACCAGATAACCAGTCCTCAGTGTTGCTGATGTTAGAACCAGATAACCAGTCCTCAGTGTTGCTGTGTTAGAACCAGATAACCAGTCCTCAGTGTTGCTGTGTTAGAACCAGATAACCAGTCCTCAGTGTTGCTGTGTTAGAACCAGATAACCAGTCCTCAGTGTTGCTGATGTTAGTTAGAACCAGATAACCAGTCCTCAGTGTTGCTGTGTTAGAACCAGATAACCAGTCCTCAGTGTTGCTGTGTTAGAACCAGATAACCAGTCCTCAGTGTTGCTGTGTTAGAACCAGATAACCAGTCCTCAGTGTTGCTGTGTTAGAACCAGATAACCAGTCCTCAGTGTTGCTGTGTTAGAACCAGATAACCCAGTCCTCAGTGTTGCTGTGTTAGAACCAGATAACCAGTCCTCAGTGTTGCTGTGTTAGAACCAGATAACCAGTCCCCAGTGTTGCTGTGTTAGAACCAGATAACCCCGTCCTCAGTGTTGCTGTGTTAGAACCAGATAACCAGTCCTCAGTGTTGCTGTGTTAGAACCAGATAACCAGTCCTCAGTGTAACCAGTCCTCAGTGTTGCTGTGTTAGAACCAGATAACCAGTCCTCAGTGTTGCTGTGTTAAACCAGATAACCAGTCAGTGTTGCTGTGTTAGAACCAGATAACCAGTCCTCAGTGTTGCTGTGTTAGAACCAGATAACCAGTCCTCAGTGTTGCTGTGTTAGAACCAGATAACCCCGTCCTCAGTGTTGCTGTGTTAGAACCAGATAACCAGTCCTCAGTGTTGCTGTGTTAGAACCAGATAACCAGTCCTCAGTGTTGCTGTGTTAGAACCAGATAACCAGTCCTCAGTGTTGCTGTGTTAGAACCAGATAACCCCGTCCTCAGTGTTGCTGTGTTAGAACCAGATAACCAGTCCTCAGTGTTGCTGTGTTAGAACCAGATAACCAGTCCTCAGTGTTGCTGTGTTAGAACCAGATAACCAGTCCTCAGTGTTGCTGTGTTAGAACCAGATAACCAGTCCTCAGTGTTGCTGTGTTAGAACCAGATAACCAGTCCCTAGAACCAGATGTTGTTGCTGTGTTAGAACCAGATAACCAGTCCTCAGTGTTGCTGTGTTAGAACCAGATAACCAGTCCTCAGTGTTGCTGTGTTAGAACCAGATAACCAGTCCTCAGTGTTGCTGTGTTAGAACCAGATAACCAGTCCTCAGTGTTGCTGTGTTAGAACCAGATAACCAGTCCTCAGTGTTGCTGTGTTAGAACCAGATAACCAGTCCTCAGTGTTGCTGTGTTAGAACCAGATAACCAGTCCTCAGTGTTGCTGTGTTAGAACCAGATAACCAGTCCTCAGTGTTGCTGTGTTAGAACCAGATAACCAGATAAGTCCTCAGTGTTGCTGTGTTAGAACCAGATAACCAGTCCTCAGTGTTGCTGTGTTAGTGTTGCTGTGTTAGAACCAGATAACCAGTCCTCAGTGTTGCTGTGTTAGAACCAGATAACCAGTCCTCAGTGTTGCTGTGTTAGAACCAGATAACCAGTCCTCAGTGTTGCTGTGTTAGAACCAGATAACCAGTCCTCAGTGTTGCTGTGTTAGAACCAGATAACCAGTCCTCAGTGTTGCTGTGTTAGAACCAGATAACCAGTCCTCAGTGTTGCTGTGTTAGAACCAGATAACCAGTCCTCAGTGTTGCTGTGTTAGAACCAGATAACCCGTCCTCAGTGTTGCTGTGTTAGAACCAGATAACCAGTCCTCAGTGTTGCTGTGTTAGAACCAGATAACCAGTCCTCAGTGTTGCTGTGTTAGAACCAGATAAAGTCCTCAGTGTTGCTGTGTTAGAACCAGATAACCAGTCCTCAGTGTTGCTGTGTTAGAACCAGATAACCAGTCCTCCAGTTAGAACCAGATAACCAGTCCTCAGTGTTGCTGTGTTAGAACCAGATAACCAGTCCTCAGTGTTGCTGTGTTAGAACCAGATAACCAGTCCTCAGTGTTGCTGTGTTAGAACCAGATAACCAGTCCTCAGTGTTGCTGTGTTAGAACCAGATAACCAGTCCTCAGTGTTGCTGTGTTAGAACCAGATAACCAGTCCTCAGTGTTGCTGTGTTTAGAACCAGATAACCAGTCCTCAGTGTTGCTGTGTTAGAACCAGATAACCAGTCCTCAGTGTTGCTGTGTTAGAACCAGATAACCAGTCCTCAGTGTTGCTGTGTTAGAACCAGATAACCAGTCCTCCCAGTGTTGCTGTGTTAGAACCAGATAACCAGTCCTCAGTGTTGCTGTGTTAGAACCAGATAACCAGTCCTCAGTGTTGCTGTGTTAGAACCAGATAACCAGTCCTCAGTGTTGCTGTGTTAGAACCAGATAACCAGTCCTCAGTGTTGCTGTGTTAGAACCAGATAACCAGTCCTCAGTGTTGCTGTGTTAGAACCAGATAACCAGTCCTCAGTGTTGCTGTGTTAGAACCAGATAACCAGTCCTCAGTGTTGCTGTGTTAGAACCAGATAACCAGTCCTCAGTGTTGCTGTGTTAGAACCAGATAACCAGTCCTCAGTGTTGCTGTGTTAGAACCAGATAACCCAGTCCTCAGTGTTGCTGTGTTAGAACCAGATAACCAGTCCTCAGTGTTGCTGTGTTAGATAACCAGTCCTCAGTGTTGCTGTGTTAGAACCAGATAACCAGTCCTCAGTGTTGCTGTGTTAGAACCAGATAACCAGTCCCAGAGAACCAGATAACCAGTCCTCAGTGTTGCTGTGTTAGAACCAGATAACCCCGTCCTCAGTGTTGCTGTGTTAGAACCAGATAACCAGTCCTCAGTGTTGCTGTGTTAGAACCAGATAACCCCGTCCTCAGTGTTGCTGTGTTAGAACCAGATAACCAGTCCTCAGTGTTGCTGTGTTAGAACCAGATAACCCCGTCCTCAGTGTTGCTGTGTTAGAACCAGATAACCAGTCCTCAGTGTTGCTGTGTTAGAACCAGATAACCAGTCCTCAGTGTTGCTGTGTTAGAACCAGATAACCAGTCCTCAGTGTTGCTGTGTTAGAACCAGATAACCCCGTCCTCAGTGTTGCTGTGTTAGAACCAGATAACCAGTCCTCAGTGTTGCTGTGTTAGAACCAGATAACCCAGTCCTCAGTGTTGCTGTGTTAGAACCAGATAACCAGTCCTCAGTGTTGCTGTGTTAGAACCAGATAACCCCGTCCTCAGTGTTGCTGTGTTAGAACCAGATAACCAGTAACCCCTCAGTGTTGCTGTGTTAGAACCAGATAACCAGTCCTCAGTGTTGCTGTGTTAGAACCAGAACCAGATAACCCCAGTCCTCAGTGTTGCTGTGTTAGAACCAGATAACCAGTCCTCAGTGTTGCTGTGTTAGAACCAGATAACCAGTCCTCAGTGTTGCTGTGTTAGAACCAGATAACCAGTCCTCAGTGTTGCTGTGTTAGAACCAGATAACCAGTCCTCAGTGTTGCTGTGTTAGAACCAGATAACCAGTCCTCAGTGTTGCTGTGTTAGAACCAGATAACCAGTCCTCAGTGTTGCTGTGTTAGAACCAGATAACCAGTCCTCAGTGTTGCTGTGTTAGAACCAGATAACCAGTCCTCAGTGTTGCTGTGTTAGAACCAGATAACCAGTCCTCAGTGTTGCTGTGTTAGAACCAGATAACCAGTCCTCAGTGTTGCTGTGTTAGAACCAGATAACCAGTCCTCAGTGTTGCTGTGTTAGAACCAGATAACCAGTCCTCAGTGTTGCTGTGTTAGAACCAGATAACCCCGTCCTCAGTGTTGCTGTGTTAGAACCAGATAACCAGTCCTCAGTGTTGCTGTGTTAGAACCAGATAACCCCGTCCTCAGTGTTGCTGTGTTAGAACCAGATAACCAGTCCTCAGTGTTGCTGTGTTAGAACCAGATAACCAGTCCTCAGTGTTGCTGTGTTAGAACCAGATAACCAGTCCTCAGTGTTGCTGTGTTAGAACCAGATAACCAGTCCTCAGTGTTGCTGTGTTAGAACCAGATAACCAGTCCTCAGTGTTGCTGTGTTAGAACCAGATAACCAGTCCTCAGTGTTGCTGTGTTAGAACCAGATAACCAGTCCTCAGTGTTGCTGTGTTAGAACCAGATAACCAGTCCTCAGTGTTGCTGTGTTAGAACCAGATAACCAGTCCTCAGTGTTGCTGTGTTAGAACCAGATAACCCCGTCCTCAGTGTTGCTGTGTTAGAACCAGATAACCAGTCCTCAGTGTTGCTGTGTTAGAACCAGATAACCCCGTCCTCAGTGTTGCTGTGTTAGAACCAGATAACCAGTCCTCAGTGTTGCTGTGTTAGAACCAGATAACCAGATAGAATAATGAACCAGGGTCATATTCATTATGGCACAAAGTAGCAAAACGTTTTTGTGGCGGAATAGATAAAATTAACGTTTTATTATTGGACAAGTTCAAGCAGCCTCTCCCGGTTTCAGTCTGTTTTTCTCTCGATTGGTAACAAATTATTACAACCTTGTCTTCAGGTGTTGCTGCGAGAGGGAATAGGGGTGCCCAGTTTGGGACTCATACGGATAATAGTGCACTATAGGGTAGAACCAGATGGACAACAGTAGTGCACTATAGGGTCCTGGACAACAGTAGTGCACTATAGGGTCCTGGACAACAGTAGTGCACTATAGGGTCCTGGACAACAGTAGTGCACTATAGGGTCCTGGACAACAGTAGTGCGCTATAGGACCCTGGACAACAGTAGTGCACTACAGGGTCCTGGACAACAGTAGTGCCCTATAGGGTCCTGGACAACAGTAGTGCACTATAGGGTCCTGGACAACAGTAGTGCACTATAGGGCCCTGGACAACAGTAGTGCACTATAGGGCCCTGGACAACAGTAGTGCACTATAGGGCCCTGGACAACAGTAGTGCACTATAGGGTCCTGGACAACAGTAGTGCACTATAGGGTCCTGGACAACAGTAGTGCACTATAGGGCCCTGGACAACAGTAGTGCACTATAGGGTCCTGGACAACAGTAGTGCACTATAGGGTCCTGGACAACAGTAGTGCACTATAGGGCCCTGGACAACAGTAGTGCACTATAGGGCCCTGGACAACAGTAGTGCACTATAGGGTCCTGGACAACAGTAGTGCACTATAGGGCCCTGGACAACAGTAGTGCACTATAGGGTCCTGGACAACAGTAGTGCACTATAGGGTCCTGGACAACAGTAGTGCACTATAGGGCCCTTGACAACAGTAGTGCACTATAGGGTCCTGGACAACAGTAGTGCACTATAGGACCCTGGACAACAGTAGTGCACTATAGGGTCCTGGACAACAGTAGTGCACTATAGGGCCCTGGACAACAGTAGTGCACTATAGGGCCCTGGACAACAGTAGTGCACTATAGGGCCTGGACAACAGTAGTGCACTATAGGGTCCTGGACAACAGTAGTGCACTATAGGGCCCTGGACAACAGTAGTGCACTATAGGGCCCTGGACAACAGTAGTGCACTATAGGGCCCTGGACAACAGTAGTGCACTATAGGGCCCTGGACAACAGTAGTGCACTGTATGGGTAATAGGGTGCCCTTTGGGACTCATCACAATGTTCAGTGCTGCTGTAGAACTCTGTTGAAGCGATGTGTGATCTCACTGGGCCCCAACGATACCATCATCTCCGCTACACTGGGACCTTGCTGCAGAGAGAGGGAGACAGACAGCGAGAGACAGTGAGAGACAGTGAGAGACAGAGAGAGACAGAGAGAGACAGAGAGAGAAAGAGACAGAGAGAGAGAAAGAGACAGAGAGAGAGACAGCGAGAGACAGAGAGAGACAGAGAGAGAGAGACAGAGAGAGAGAGAGAGACAGAGAGAGACAGAGACAGAGAGAGAGAGACAGACAGACAGAGAGAGAGAGAGAGACAGCGAGAGACAGATGGATGAGGAAGAAACATCCTTTTTAAGAGCTGTGACAATCATGTTGCAATCATTTGACAGGACAGCTTTCTTATTCGCCGTCTGTCTCTGTTTCCGCCCCTCTCTCCTACCTGTAGTCTGAGGGCCAGTCTCTCTCCTACCTGTAGTCGTCTGAGGGCCAGTCTCTCTCCTACCTGTAGTCTGTAGTCTGAGGGCCAGTCTCTCTCCTACCTGTAGTCTGAGTGCCAGTCTCTCTCCTACCTGTAGTCGTCTGAGGGCCAGTCTCTCTCCTACCTGTAGTCGTCTGAGGGCCAGTCTCTCTCCTACCTGTAGTCTGAGGGCCAGTCTCTCTCCTACCTGTAGTCTGAGGGCCAGTCTCTCTCCTACCTGTAGTCTGAGGGCCAGTCTCTCTCCTACCTGTAGTCTGAGGGACAGTCTCTCTCCTACCTGTAGTCTGAGGGCCAGTCTCTCTCCTACCTGTAGTCCGCTGAGGGACAGTCTCTCTCCTACCTGTAGTCTGAGGGCCAGTCTCTCTTCTACCTGTAGTCTGAGGGACAGTCTCTCTCCTACCTGTAGTCTGAGGGACAGTCTCTCTCCTACCTGTAGTCCGCTGAGGGACAGTCTCTCTCCTACCTGTAGTCCGCTGAGGGACAGTCTCTCTCCTACCTGTAGTCTGAGGGCCAGTCTCTCCTACCTGTAGTCCGCTGAGGGACAGTCTCTCTCCTACCTGTAGTCTGAGGGACAGTCTCTCTCCTACCTGTAGTCTGAGGGCCAGTCTCTCTCCTACCTGTAGTCTGAGGGCCAGTCTCTCTCCTACCTGTAGTCCGCTGAGGGACAGTCTCTCTCCTACCTGTAGTCTGAGGGCCAGTCTCCCTCCTACCTGTAGTCTGAGGGCCAGTCTCTCTCCTACCTGTAGTCTGAGGGACAGTCTCTCTCCTACCTGTAGTCCGCTGAGGGACAGTCTCTCTCCTACCTGTAGTCCGCTGAGGGACAGTCTCTCTCCTACCTGTAGTCTGAGGGCCAGTCTCTCTCCTACCTGTAGTCCGCTGAGGGACAGTCTCTCTCCTACCTGTAGTCTGAGGGCCAGTCTCTCTCCTACCTGTAGTCTGAGGGCCAGTCTCTCTCCTACCTGTAGTCTGAGGGCCAGTCTCTCTCCTACCTGTAGTCTGAGGGCCAGTCTCTCTCCTACCTGTAGTCTGAGGGCCAGTCTATCTCCTACCTGTAGTCCGCTGAGGGCCAGTCGTATAATCTTCATAACATCTCTGTATTTAGTGTTGCTGGTCTTCTTAGCCAGAGTCTGAGGGCCAGTTCTACACTGAGCTGTAGTCGACTGTCAGTTCCGCACCTCCTTTCAGACCTTCCATCAACCTACACAGAGACGGACATGGGACACGGGACACTGGGGCCAGGCCGTTAACACAAAGACCTGTTAACATGTTGAATCAATTAAAACATGAGACATAACTGACAGTCATGTCATTTTCAGAAATGCTTTGGTTCATTAAAAAGGACACGGTCACTTCCTACCTGACAAACAAACTTGACTACATTGCCAGGGAACTAGTAGTAGTTTTAGTTAACAGTTAGTAGTAGTAGTTATGTTATGAACCAGAGTAGTCCTGTTAGTCTGTAGTAGTTATGGTATGAACCAGAGTAGTCCTGTTAGTCTGTAGTAGTTATGTTATGAACCAGTCTAGTCCTGTTAGTCTGTAGTAGTTATGGTATGAACCAGAGTAGTCCTGTTAGTCTGTAGTATATGAACCAGAGTAGTCCTGTTAGTCTGTAGTAGTTATGGTATGAACCAGAGTAGTCCTGTTAGTCTATAGTAGCTATGGTATGAACCAGAGTAGTCCTGTTAGTCTGTAGTAGTTATGGTATGAACCAGAGTAGTCCTGTTAGTCTATAGTAGTTATGGTATGAACCAGAGTAGTCCTGTTAGTCTATAGTAGTTATGGTATGAACCAGTCTAGTCCTGTTAGTCTGTAGTAGTTATGGTATGAACCAGAGTAGTCCTGTTAGTCTGTAGTAGTTATGGTATGAACCAGAGTAGTCCTGTTAGTCTATAGTAGTTATGGTATGAACCAGAGTAGTCCTGTTAGTCTATAGTAGTTATGGTATGAACCAGAGTAGTCCTGTTAGTCTGTAGTAGTTATGGTACGAACCAGAGTAGCCCTGTTAGTCTATAGTAGTTATGGTATGAACCAGAGTAGTCCTGTTAGTCTATAGTAGTTATGGTATGAACCAGAGTAGTCCTGTTAGTCTATAGTAGTTATGGTATGAACCAGAGTAGTCCTGTTAGTCTGTAGGGACAGTAGTTATGGTATGAACCAGAGTAGTCCTGTTAGTCTGTAGTAGTTATGGTATGAACCAGAGTAGTCCTGTTAGTCTGTAGTAGTTATGGTATGAACCAGAGTAGTCCTGTTAGTCTGTAGTAGTTATGGTATGAACCAGAGTAGTCCTGTTAGTCTGTAGTAGTTATGGTATGAACCAGAGTAGTCCTGTTAGTCTGTAGTAGTTATGGTATGAACCAGAGTAGTCCTGTTAGTCTATAGTAGTTATGGTATGAACCAGAGTAGTCCTGTTAGTCTATAGTAGTTATGGTATGAACCAGAGTAGTCCTGTTAGTCTGTAGTAGTTATGGTATGAACCAGAGTAGTCCTGTTAGTCTGTAGTAGTTATGGTATGAACCAGAGTAGTCCTGTTAGTCTGTAGTAGTTATGGTATGAACCAGAGTAGTCCTGTTAGTCTGTAGTAGTTATGGTATGAACCAGAGTAGTCCTGTTAGTCTATAGTAGTTATGGTATGAACCAGAGTAGTCCTGTTAGTCTATAGTAGTTATGGTATGAACCAGAGTAGTCCTGTTAGTCTATAGTAGTTATGGTATGAACCAGAGTAGTCCTGTTAGTCTGTAGTAGTTATGGTATGAACCAGAGTAGTCCTGTTAGTCTATAGTATATGAACCAGAGTAGTCCTGTTAGTCTGGAGTAGTTATGTTATGAACCAGAGTAGTCCTGTTAGTCTGTAGTAGTTATGGTATGAACCAGAGTAGTCCTGTTAGTCTGTAGTAGTTATGGTATGAACCAGAGTAGTCCTGTTAGTCTGTAGTAGTTATGGTATGAACCAGAGTAGTCCTGTTAGTCTATAGTAGTTATGGTATGAACCAGAGTAGTCCTGTTAGTCTATAGTAGTTATGGTATGAACCAGAGTAGTCCTGTTAGTCTGTAGTAGTTATGGTATGAACCAGAGTAGTCCTGTTAGTCTGTAGTAGTTATGGTATGAACCAGAGTAGTCCTGTTAGTCTGTAGTAGTTATGGTATGAACCAGAGTAGTCCTGTTAGTCTGTAGTAGTTATGGTATGAACCAGAGTAGTCCTCTTAGTCTATAGTAGTTATGGTATGAACCAGAGTAGTCCTGTTAGTCTGTAGTAGTTATGGTATGAACCAGAGTAGTCCTGTTAGTCTATAGTAGTTATGGTATGAACCAGAGTAGTCCTGTTAGTCTATAGTAGTTATGGTATGAACCAGAGTAGTCCTGTTAGTCTGTAGTAGTTATGGTATGAACCAGAGTAGTCCTGTTAGTCTATAGTAGTTATGGTATGAACCAGAGTAGTCCTGTTAGTCTGTAGTAGTTATGGTATGAACCAGAGTAGTCCTGTTAGTCTATAGTAGTTATGGTATGAACCAGAGTAGTCCTCTTAGTCTATAGTAGTTATGGTATGAACCAGAGTAGTCCTGTTAGTCTATAGTAGTTATGGTATGAACCAGAGTAGTCCTGTTAGTCTATAGTAGTTATGGTATGAACCAGAGTAGTCCTGTTAGTCTGTAGTAGTTATGGTATGAACCAGAGTAGTCCTGTTAGTCTATAGTAGTTATGGTATGAACCAGAGTAGTCTTGTTAGTCTATAGTAGTTATGGTATGAACCAGAGTAGTCCTGTTAGTCTATAGTAGTTATGGTATGAACCAGAGTAGTCCTGTTAGTCTGTAGTAGTTATGGTATGAACCAGAGTAGTCCTGTTAGTCTATAGTAGTTATGGTATGAACCAGAGTAGTCCTGTTAGTCTGTAGTAGTCCTGTTAGTCTATAGTAGTTATGGTATGAACCAGAGTAGTCCTGTTAGTCTGTAGTAGTTATGGTATGAACCAGAGTAGTCCTGTTAGTCTGTAGTAGTTATGGTATGAACCAGAGTAGTCCTGTTAGTCTATAGTAGTTATGGTATGAACCAGAGTAGTCCTGTTAGTCTGTAGTAGTTATGGTATGAACCAGAGTAGTCCTGTTAGTCTATAGTAGTTATGGTATGAACCAGAGTAGTCCTGTTAGTCTAGTAGTCCTGTTAGTCTATAGTAGTTATGGTATGAACCAGAGTAGTCCTGTTAGTCTGTAGTTATGGTATGAACCAGAGTAGTCCTGTTAGTCTGAGTAGTTATGGTATGAACCAGAGTAGTCCTGTTAGTCTGTAGTAGTTATGGTATGAACCAGAGTAGTCCTGTTAGTCTGGAGTAGTTATGTTATGAACCAGAGTAGTCCTGTTAGTCTGTAGTAGTTATGATATGAACCAGAGTAGTCCTGTTAGTCTGTAGTAGTTATGGTATGAACCAGAGTAGTCCTGTTAGTCAGTAGTTATGGTATGAACCAGAGTAGTCCTGTTAGTCTATAGTAGTTATGGTATGAACCAGAGTAGTCCTGTTAGTCTATAGTAGTTATGGTATGAACCAGAGTAGTCCTGTTAGTCTGTAGTAGTTATGGTACAGAACCAGAGTAGTCCTGTTAGTCTATAGTAGTTATGGTATGAACCAGAGTAGTCCTGTTAGTCTATAGTAGTTATGGTACAGAATCAGAGTAGTCCTGTTAGTCTATAGTAGTTATGGTATGAACCAGAGTAGTCCTGTTAGTCTATAGTAGTTATGGTATGAACCAGAGTAGTCCTGTTAGTCTATAGTAGTTATGGTATGAACCAGAGTAGTCCTGTTAGTCTATAGTAGTTATGGTATGAACCAGAGTAGTCCTGTTAGTCTATAGTAGTTATGGTATGAACCAGAGTACCTGTTAGTCTATAGTAGTTATGGTATGAACCTGAGAGTAGTCCTGTTAGTCTATAGTAGTTATGGTATGAACCAGAGTACCCTGTTAGAGAGATATACCCTGAGTAGAGAGATATGACCCAGAGTAGCAGATGTGATGTGTCTCTGAGCTGAGTGCTGCCATCTGTTGGTGAGAGAAAGACAGACAAAGGTAGAATACCTGAGGAGAGTCAGACACAGAGGAGATATGACCCTGAGAGAGAGACAGACACATATGACCCTGAGAGAGAGAGACAGACACAGAGGAGATATGACCCTGAGAGAAGAGAGACAGACACAGAGGAGATATGACCCTGAGAGAGAGACAGACACAGAGGAGATATGACCCTGAGAGAGAGACAGACACAGAGGAGATATGACCCTGAGAGAGAGACAAGACACAGAGGAGATATGACCCTGAGAGAGAGACAGACACAGAGGAGATATGACCCTGAGAGAGAGACAGACAGAGGAGATATGACCCTGAGAGAGAGACAGACACAGAGGAGATATGACCCTGAGAGAGAGACAGACAGAGGAGATATGACCCTGAGAGAGAGACAGAGACAGAGGAGATATGACCCTGAGAGAGAGAGACAGACTGAGAGAGAGAGAGACACAGAGGAGATATGACCCTGAGAGAGAGACAGACAGAGGAGATATGACCCTGAGAGAGAGACAGAGGAGATATGACCCTGAGAGAGAGACAGACAGAGAGATATGACCCTGAGAGAGAGAGAGACAGAGGAGATATGACCCTGAGAGAGAGAGACAGAGGAGATATGACACAGAGGAGATATGACCCTGAGAGAGAGACAGACAGAGGAGATATGACCCTGAGAGAGAGAGACACAGAGGAGATATGACCCTGAGAGAGAGACAGACTGAGAGAGAGACAGAGGAGATATGACCCTGAGAGAGAGACAGAGGAGATAGACCCTGAGAGAGAGACAGAGGAGATATGACCCTGAGAGAGAGACAGACAGAGGAGATATGACCCTGAGAGAGAGAGAGACAGACACAGAGGAGATATGACCCTGAGAGAGACAGACAGAGGAGATATGACCCTGAGAGAGAGACAGAGGAGATATGACCCTGAGAGAGAGACAGAGGAGATATGACCCTGAGAGAGAGACAGACACAGAGGAGATATGACCCTGAGAGAGAGACAGAGGAGATATGACCCTGAGAGAGAGACAGACACAGAGGAGATAGACCCTGAGAGAGAGACAGAGGAGATATGACCCTGAGAGAGAGACAGAGGAGATAGACCCTGAGAGAGAGACAGAGGAGATATGACCCTGAGAGAGAGAGACAGAGGAGATATGACCCTGAGAGAGAGACAGACACAGAGGAGATATGACCCTGAGAGAGAGACAGACAGAGGAGATATGACCCTGAGAGAGAGACAGACACAGAGGAGATATGACCCTGAGAGAGAGACAGACACAGAGGAGATATGACCCCCTGAGAGAGAGACAGACACAGAGGAGATATGACCCTGAGAGAGAGACAGACACAGAGGAGATATGACCCTGAGAGAGAGACAGACCCACAGAGGAGATATGACCCTGAGAGAGAGACAGAGGAGATATGACCCTGAGAGAGACAGACACAGAGATATGACCCTGAGAAGGGTTGACAGAGGAGATATGACCTGAGGAGAGACAGACACAGAGAAGATATGACCCTGAGAGAGAGAGACAGAGGAGATATGACCTGAGAGAGAGAGAGATGAGATATGACCTGAGAGAGACAGACTCCACATTCTGCACTGGGCTGTGATATTCCAAACTGGGAAAGTTGAGGACAGAGGATGACAGGGAGATATTTCAGCTGGTGAGACGACACAGACAGCTGATGACCCTGAGATGGTGACATCCAGTTACACAGCTGGTGTAGAACCTCTGTGATGAGGTCATAGTTACCTTGCACGCTGGGAGAACCCTGAGTGTGATGAGGTCATAGATATGACGCTGGTGTAGAACCCGTGTGATGAGGTCATAGTTACCTTGCACGAGAGGTGTGAGAACCCTGATGAGGTCATAGTTACTCTGAGGACACGCTGGTGTAGAACCCGTGTGATGAGGTCATAGTTACCTTGCACGCTGGTGTAGAACCCGTGTGATGAGGTCAGAGTTACCTTGCACGCTGGTGTAGAACCCTGTGATGAGGTCAAACTGGTGTAGAACCCAGAGGATGAGGTCATAGTTACGTTTTCAGCTGGTGTAGAACCCTGTGATGAGGTCATAGTTACCTTGCACGCTGGTGTAGAACCCGTGTGATGAGGTCCAGTTACCTTGCACGCTGGTGTAGAACCCTGTGATGAGGTCATAGTTACCTTGCACGCTGGTGTAGAACCCGTGTGATGAGGTCATAGTTACCTTGCACGCTGGTGTAGAACCCGTGTGATGAGGTCATAGTTACCTTGCACGCTGGTGTAGAACCTCTGTGATGAGGTCATAGTTACCTTGCACGCTGGTGTAGAACCCGTGTGATGAGGTCATAGTTACCTTGCACGCTGGTGTAGAACCCGTGTGATGAGGTCATAGTTACCTTGCACGCTGGTGTAGAACCCGTGTGATGAGGTCATAGTTACCTTGCACGCTGGTGTAGAACCCGTGTGATGAGGTCATAGTTACCTTGCACGCTGGTGTAGAACCCGTGTGATGAGGTCATAGTTACCTTGCACGCTGGTGTAGAACCCGTGTGATGAGGTCATAGTTACCTTGCACGCTGGTGTAGAACCCGTGTGATGAGGTCATAGTTACCTTGCACGCTGGTGTAGAACCCGTGTGATGAGGTCATAGTTACCTTGCACGCTGGTGTAGAACCCGTGTGATGAGGTCATAGTTACCTTGCACGCTGGTGTAGAACCCGTGTGATGAGGTCATAGTTACCTTTGCACGCTGGTGTAGAACCCGTGTGATGAGGTCATAGTTACCTTGCACGCTGGTGTAGAACCCTCTGTGATGAGGTCATAGTTACCTTGCACGCTGGTGTAGAACCTCTGTGATGAGGTCATAGTTACCTTGCACGCTGGTGTAGAACCCTGTGATGAGGTCATAGTTACCTTGCACGCTGGTGTAGAACCCGTGTGATGAGGTCATAGTTACCTTGCACGCTGGTGTAGAACCCGTGTGATGAGGTCATAGTTACCTTGCACGCTGGTGTAGAACCCGTGTGATGAGGTCATAGTTACCTTGCACGCTGGTGTAGAACCCGTGTGATGAGGTCATAGTTACCTTGCACGCTGGTGTAGAACCCGTGTGATGAGGTCATAGTTACCTTGCACGCTGGTGTAGAACCCGTGTGATGAGGTCATAGTTACCTTGCACGCTGGTGTAGAACCTCTGTGATGAGGTCATAGTTACCTTGCACGCTGGTGTAGAACCTCTGTGATGAGGTCATAGTTACCTTGCACGCTGGTGTAGAACCCGTGTGATGAGGTCATAGTTACCTTGCACGCTGGTGTAGAACCTCTGTGATGAGGTCATAGTTACCTTGCACGCTGGTGTAGAACCTCTGTGATGAGGTCATAGTTACCTTGCACGCTGGTGTAGAACCCGTGTGATGAGGTCATAGTTACCTTGCACGCTGGTGTAGAACCCGTGTGATGAGGTCATAGTTACCTTGCACGCTGGTGTAGAACCCGTGTGATGAGGTCATAGTTACCTTGCACGCTGGTGTAGAACCCGTGTGATGAGGTCATAGTTACCTTGCACGCTGGTGTAGAACCCTGTGATGAGGTCATAGTTACCTTGCACGCTGGTGTAGAACCCTGTGATGAGGTCATAGTTACCTTGCACGCTGGTGTAGAACCCGTGTGATGAGGTCATAGTTACCTTGCACGCTGGTGTAGAACCCGTGTGATGAGGTCATAGTTACCTTGCACGCTGGTGTAGAACCTCTGTGATGAGGTCATAGTTACCTTGCACGCTGGTGTAGAACCTCTGTGATGAGGTCATAGTTACCTTGCACGCTGGTGTAGAACCTCTGTGATGAGGTCATAGTTACCTTGCACGCTGGTGTAGAACCCGTGTGATGAGGTCATAGTTACCTTGCACGCTGGTGTAGAACCTCTGTGATGAGGTCATAGTTACCTTGCACGCTGGTGTAGAACCCGTGTGATGAGGTCATAGTTACCTTGCACGCTGGTGTAGAACCCGTGTGATGAGGTCATAGTTACCTTGCACGCTGGTGTAGAACCCGTGTGATGAGGTCATAGTTACCTTGCACGCTGGTGTAGAACCCGTGTGATGAGGTCATAGTTACCTTGCACGCTGGTGTAGAACCCGTGTGATGAGGTCATAGTTACCTTGCACGCTGGTGTAGAACCCGTGTGATGAGGTCATAGTTACCTTGCACGCTGGTGTAGAACCCTGTGATGAGGTCATAGTTACCTTGCACGCTGGTGTAGAACCTCTGTGATGAGGTCATAGTTACCTTGCAGGTAGCTGGTGTAGAACCCGTGTGATGAGGTCATAGTTACCTTGCGCTGGTGTAGAACCTCTGTGATGAGGTCATAGTTACCTTGCGCTGGTGTAGAACCTCTGTGATGAGGTCATAGTTACCTTGCACGCTGGTGTAGAACCCTGTGATGAGGTCATAGTTACCTTGCACGCTGGTGTAGAACCCTGTGATGAGGTCATAGTTACCTTGCACGCTGGTGTAGAACCCTCTGTGATGAGGTCATAGTTACCTTGCACGCTGGTGTAGAACCCTGTGATGAGGTCATAGATTACCTTGCACGCTGGTGTGCAGGTGGAACCCCTGTGATGAGGTCATAGTTACCTTGCACGCTGGTGTAGAACCCTCTGTGATGAGGTCATAGTTACCTTGGGCAGGTGTAGAACCTCTGTGATGAGGTCATAGTTACCTTGGGCAGGTGTAGAACCCCTGTGATGAGGTCATAGTTACCTTGCGCAGGTGTAGAACCTCTGTGATGAGGTCATAGTTACCTTTGCGCAGGTGTAGAACCTCTGTGATGAGGTCATAGTTACCTTGTGCAGGTGTAGAACCTCTGTGATGAGGTCATAGTTACCTTGCGCAGGTGTAGAACCCTGTGATGAGGTCATAGTTACCTTGCGCAGGTGTAGAACCTGTGATGAGGTCATAGTTACCTTGCGCAGGTGTAGAACCCGTGTGATGTAATCTGGTTGCAGAACATCCTGATCCTGGACTTGTGTCCCGTACACTTCCTGGATCCGCCCCTGCAGATCCCTCACCAGCCAATCGTTCTCCCCATCTGCACTCGCGTCATCGATACGCTGCTGCAGGTGGATCCTGGGAGAACACAGAGTGGATTATTACTGAGATTACTAAGGACTGGTCTAGAGTCAGTTCTTAAATTAAGGGTGGTTAGGAGAAGAATTGAGAAATCTGATCCTAGACCATTATCTGCTAGAACCAGGGGTGGGCGATGCCAGTCAGGACCCAGGGGCCTGATTGGGGTCCCACCGTCTCTCCATCTGACTAATCAAACTGCATTCTGAACTGAAGATCATGACGAGGTGATTATTGGAGTCATTTATCATGACTGAATGGGGGCAGGTCAGCAGACACAATATACAGGCAGAAATACACAGTGCAACAGCACCACCTGTAGCCTGGGTAACAGTCTCAGAGCTAACGACAGACCCTAAATGCTAAACTCAGGTAGTTTGCTCCACTCCCTGCGCTCCAGATCCCTGCGCTCCACTCCCTGGGCTCCACTCCCTGGGCTCCACTCCCTGCAGGGCTCCACTCCCTGCGCTCCACTCCCTGCGCTCCACTCCCTGGGCGCTCCACTCCCCTGCGCCCACTCCCTGCGCTCCACTCCCTGGGCTCCACTCCCTGGGCTCCAGACCCTGTGTATCCTCCACTCCCTGTGCTCCACTCCCTGTGCTCCACTCCCTGTGCTCCACTCCCTGTGCTCCACTCCCTGTGCTCCACTCCCTGTACTCCACTCCCTGTGCTCCACTCCCTGTGCCAAAGAGACAGGACGTTCTCCCATCTTCAACTCTGAAGATTCTATCATTAGTTTTGAGCTTGAGGAGAACAGAGGAGTTGCTCCCAGGTAGTTTGTCCAGGTCTCAGGGCATAACCCCTCAATCCTCCAGGTCACAGGGCGATTAGGATTGGAACTAATCACTGTTTCAATCTCCACTGGAAGTGTTGACTGACAGGTTGCTAAGCAACCAGAGTCAGCCAGGTAAAACCAGTGTGTTGACAGCGTGAAAAGTTGCAAGCTCACGTCTAAATCGTAGCTAACTCCAACCACAAACGTCTTAGGCCTTGATTTAAAGAACCAAAATAATCAACAGCTTGCCTAACTAACAGCTAAATGTTGCTTTTTGATTTGGTAATATAATTATAATTACATTTGAGGCTCTACATGTCGACATGGAAAATAGAATGTTATTTTCAAACAACCAATGAGCAACTCAGCCGTAAACCAGCTGCGTATTGAACGTTGAGATCGCCAGAGACCCCGTCTCTATGGCAATGACAAGGAGTGGTATGTTAACTCAGGTAGTGTGTCCAGGTGTAGCAGGGAGGGACAGATGGACAGGTAGACAGACAGACTCAGGTAGTGTGTCCAGGTCTAGCAGGGAGGAGACAGGTATGTACAAACATGGACAGACAGACAGACAGACAGACAGAGGTACAGAGGACAGCAGCAGAGACAGACAGAGACAGGTAGTTGTCCAGGTGTAGCAGGGAGACAGAGGGAGAGATGGTACACACAGACAGACAGACAGACAGGTAGTGTACTTGTTAAACTCAGGTAGTTTGTCCAGGTCTAGCAGGGCAGAGACAGGCAGACAGAGACAGACAGACAGGTAGTGTACTTGTTAAACTCAGGTAGTTTGTCCAGGTCTAGCAGGGCAGAGAGACAGACAGAGACAGGTAGTGTACTTGTTAAACTCAGGTAGTTTGTCCAGGTCTAGCAGGGCAGAGCAGGACAGGTAGTGAGTCAGGTAGACAGACAGAGACAGGTAGTGTACTTGTTAAACTCAGGTAGTTTGTCCAGGTCTAGCAGGGCAGAGACAGACAGACGACAGGTAGTGTACTTGTTAAACTCAGGTAGTTTGTCCAGGTCTAGCAGGGCAGTCAGACAGACAGAGACAGGTAGTGTACTTGTTAAACTCAGGTAGTTTGTCCAGGTCTAGCAGGGCAGAGACAGGAGACAGGTAGTGTACTTGTTAAACTCAGACAGACAGAGACAGGTAGTGTACTTGTTAAACTCAGGTAGTTTGTCCAGGTCTAGCAGGGCAGAGACAGACAGACAGACAGGTAGTGTACTTGTTAAACTCAGGTAGTTTGTCCAGGTCTAGCAGGTCAGACAGAGACAGGTAGTGCAGTTAAACTCAGGTAGTTTGTCCAGGAGACAGACAGACAGACAGGTAGTGTACTTGTTAAACTCAGGTAGTTTGTCCAGGTCTAGCAGGGCAGGGACAGAGACAGGAGTAGTTAAACTCAGGTAGTTTGTCCAGGTCTAGCAGACAGACAGACAGACAGACAGACAGGTAGTGTACTTGTTAAACTCAGGTAGTTTGTCCAGGTCTAGCAGGGCAGAATCAGACAGACAGGTAGTGTACTTGTTAAACTCAGGTAGTTTGTCCAGGTGTAGCAGGGCAGGACAGCAGAGACAGACAGACAGACAGGTAGTGTACTTGTTAAACTCAGGTAGTTTGTCCAGGTCTAGCAGGGCAGAGACAGACAGACAGGTAGTGTACTTGTTAAACTCAGGTAGTGTGTCCAGGTCTAGCAGGGCAGTCAGACAGACAGACAGGTAGGTACTTGTTAAACTCAGGTAGTTTATCCCAGGTCTAGCAGGGCAGAGTCAGACAGACAGACAGGTAGTGTACTTGTTAAACTCAGGTAGTTTGTCCAGGTCTAGACAGGTAGTGGTTAAACTCTCAGTAGTTTGTCCAGGTCAGCAGGGCAGAGACAGGTAGTGTACTTGTTAAACTCAGGTAGTTTGTCCAGGTCTAGCAGGGCAGAGTCAGACAGAGACAGGTAGTGTACTTGTTAAACTCAGGTAGTTTGTCCAGGTCTACAGGGCAGAGTCAGACAGACAGGTAGTGTACTTGTTAAACTCAGGTAGTTTGTCCAGGTCTAGCAGGGCAGAGTCAGACAGAGACAGGTAGTGTACTTGTTAAACTCAGGTAGTTTGTCCAGGTCAGCAGGGCAGAGACAGACAGACCCTTGTTAAACTCAGGTAGTTTGTCCAGGTCTAGCAGGGCAGATCAGACAGACAGGTAGTGTACTTGTTAAACTCAGGTAGTTTGTCCAGGTCTAGCAGGGCAGAGTCAGACAGAGACAGGTAGTGTACTTGTTAAACTCAGGTAGTTTGTCCAGGTCTAGCAGGGCAGAGACATCAGACAGAGACAGGTAGTGTACTTGTTAAACTCCAGGTAGTTTGTCCAGGTCTAGCAGGGCAGAGTCAGACAGAGACAGGTAGTGTATTTGTTTATAGTTTGTCCAGGTCTAGCAGGGCAGATCTCAGACAGACAGGTAGTGTACTTGTTAAACTCAGGTAGTTTGTCCAGGTCTAGCAGGGCAGATCAGACAGACAGGTAGTGTACTTGTTAAACTCAGGTAGTTTGTCCAGGTCTAGCAGGGCAGAGTCAGACAGAGGTTCAAACTCAGGTAGTTTGTCCAGAGACAGACAGACAGGTAGTGTACTTGTTAAACTCAGGTAGTTTGTCCAGGTCTAGCAGGGCAGAGTCAGACAGAGACAGGTAGTGTACTTGTTAAACTCAGGTAGTTTGTCCAGGTCTAGCAGGGCAGAGACAGAGACAGACAGGTAGTGTACTTGTTAAACTCAGGTAGTGTGTCCAGGTCTAGCAGGGCAGAGACAGACAGACAGACAGACAGGTAGTGTACTTGCTTAAACTCAGGTAGTGTGTCCAGGTCCAGAGTCAGACAGAGACTACTTGTTAGAAGCTCATCTAGCAGGGCAGAGTCAGACAGAGACAGGTAGTGTACTTGTTAAACTCAGGTAGTTTGTCCAGGTCTGCAGGGCAGAGACAGACAGAGACAGGTAGTGTACTTGTTAAACTCAGGTAGTTTGTCCAGGTCTAGCAGGGCAGAGTGGGTGGTGATCTTAGACGGTTACTAGTCAGTTCCCTCCCATCTTGCTTAACACGGTTACCTGCAGGATGACAGGGGACAGGATGACAGGGGGACAGGATGACAGGATGACAGGGGGGATGACCAGGATGACAGGGGGACAGGGATGACAGGATGACAGGATGACAGGGGGACAGGATGACAGGGGGACAGGATGACAGGGGGACAGGATGACAGGGGACAGGATGACAGGGGGACAGGATGACAGGGGGACAGGATGACAGGGGACAGGATGACAGGGGACAGGATGACAGGATGACAGGGGGACAGACGACAGGGGGACAGGATGACAGGGGGACAGGATGACAGGGGGACAGGATGACAGGGGGACAGGGGATGACAGGGGGACAGGATGACAGGGGGGATAGATGACAGGGGACAGGATCAGGATGACAGGGGGACAGGATGACAGGGGGACAGGATGACAGGGGACAGGATGACAGGGGGACAGGGATGACAGGGGGACAGGATGACAGGGGGACAGGATGACAGGATGACAGGATGACAGGGGACAGGGGGACAGGATGACAGGGGGGGGACAGGATACAGGGACATTCAGTTTAGGATGTTTCCATGGCACCCTACCACTACATCTCTATATCTGACCCCTATATAGTCCTCTACATCTGACCCCTATAGTCCTACATCATAGTCCTCTACATCTGACCCCTATATAGTCCTCTACATCTGACCCCTATATAGTCCTCACTGACCCCTATATAGTCCTCTCTGAGTCCCTCCATCTGACCCTATATAGTCCATCTGACCCCTATATAGTCTCTACTTCTGACCCTATATAGTCCTCTATCTGACCCCTATATAGTCCTCTACATCTGACCCCTATATAGTCCTACTTCTGACCCCTATATAGTCCTCTACATCTGACCCCTATATATACATCTGACCCCAATATAGTCCTCTACATCTGACCCCTGTATAGTCCTCTACATCTGACCCCAATATAGTCCTCTACATCTGACCCCAATATAGTCCTCTACATCTGACCCCTATATAGTCCCTACATCTGACCCCTATATAGTCCTCTACATCTGACTCCAATATATTCCATCTCTATAGTCCACTACATCTGACCCCTATATAGTCCTATTGACCCTATATAGTCCTCTACATCTGAGTCCTCTATTCCCTATATAGTCCACTACATCTGACCCCAATATTCCCAATATAGTCCTCTAGTCCATCTGACTCCTATTCCCTATATAGTCCACTACATCTGACCCTCTATAGTCCACTACTTCTGTCCCTCTATAGTCCACATCTGACCCCTATTATAGTCCACTACATCTGACTCCTATCTATCCCTATTATAGTCCACTACTACTCCTATTCTGACTTCTGACTCCTATTCCTCTATAGTACCTCTGACTCCTATTTAGTCCACTACTTCTGACTCCTATATAGCCCACTACATCTCTATTCTCTATAGTCCACTATCTGACTCCCTATTCCTCTATAGTCCACTACTTCTGACTCCTACTCCACTATTCCCTCCCTATAGTCCACTACATCTGACTCCTATTCCCTCTATAGTCCACTACTTCTGACTATAGTCCTATTCTGACTCCTATTCCCTATAGTCCACTACATCTGACTCCCTATTCCCTCTATAGTCCCTATTGACCCCTCTATAGTCCACTACTTCTGACTCCACTATCTCTCCTATATAGTCCACTACATCTGACTCCCTACTCCTATTCCTATTCCCTATATAGTCCACTACATCTGACTCCTATTCCTATATAGTCCACTGACTCCATTCTTATAGTCCACTACTTCTGACCCCTATTCCCTCTATAGTCCACTACATCTAGACTGACCTATTCCCTCTATAGTCCACTACTTCTGACCCTATTCCCTGTATAGTCCACTACTATTCTGTCCACTACATCTGACCCCCTATTCCCTCTATAGTCCACTACTTCTGACTCCTATTCCCTCTATAGTCCACTACATTCTGTCCACTACACCCCTATTCCCTCTATAGTCCACTACATCTGACTCCTATTCCCTATATAGTCCACTACATCTGACCTATTCCTATATAGTCCACTACATCTGACCGCTATTCCCTAGTCCATAGTCCATCTACTATTCCTCTATAGTCCACTACTGACCTATTCCCTCTATAGTCCAATACATCTGACTCCTATTCCCTCTATAGTCCAATACATCTGACTCCTATTCCCTCTATAGTCCACTACATCTGACCCTATTCCCGATATAGTCCACTACATCTGACTCTACGATATAGTCCCTACATTGACCCTATTCCCTATATAGTCCACTACATCTGACTCCTATTCCCTATATAGTCCATTACATCTCCCTATATAGTCCATCTGACATATTCCCTATATGACTGACTCCTATTCCCTATATAGTCCACTACATCTGACTCCTATTCCCTATATAGTCCACCATCTGACTCCTATCTATATAGTCCACTACTCTGACTATTCCCTATATAGTCCACTACATCTGACTCCTATTCCTATATAGTCCACTACATCTGACTCCTATTCCCTATATAGTCCACTACATCTGACCCTATTATATAGTCCACTACATCTCTGATTCCCTATATAGTCCACTACATCTGACTCCTATTCCCTATATAGTCCACTACTTCCTGACCCCTATTCCCTCTATAGTCCACTACTTCTGACTCCTATTCCCTCTATAGTCCACTACATCTGACCCCCTATTCCCTCGAGTGCACTACATCTGACCCCTATTCCTCTATAGTGCACTACTTCTCTGTATAAAGATATCCCCCTGCCCCCCCCCTCTTACTGTTGAAGCCAGATCCACAGTGTGTGGTGATATCCAGTAGTGCTTCAGGTAGGGCCCCACTCCTCTGGAAACTCTGTATGTAGATATCTCCTTGTCTCTTGGAGAGCTTACTGCCATCTCTGTTGAGGAGGAGAGGAAGGTGTCGAACACCGGGGCTTCCAGCCCAGAGCCCTGGAACAACAACAATAACAGGGGGCTTAACCAGGGCTTCCAGCCCAGAGCCCTGGAATAACAACAATAACATAACCAGGGGCTTCCAGCCCAGAGCCCTGGAATAACAACAATAACATAACCAGGGGCTTCCAGCCCAGAGCCCTGGAATAACAACAATAACATAACCAGGGGCTTCCAGCCCAGAGCCCTGGAATAACAACAATAACATAACCAGGGGCTTCCAGCCCAGAGCCCTGGAACAACAACAATAACATGACCAGGGGCTTCCTGGAGCCCAGACCCTGGAACAACAACAATAACATAACCAGGGCTTCCAGCCCAGAGCCCTGGAATAACAACAATAGCATAACCAGGGGCTTCCAGCCCAGAGCCTGGAATAACAACAATAACATAACCAGGGGCTTCCCCAGCCCAGAGCCCTGGAATAACAATAACATAACCAATAACATAACCAGGGGCTTCCAGCCCAGAGCCCTGGAATAAACAATAACATAATCCAGGGGGCTGGATAACAACAAGCCCAGGGGCCCTGGAATAACAACAATAACATAACCAGGGGCTTCCAGCCCAGAGCCCTGGAATAACAACAATAATATACCACAAGCCCTAACATAACCAGGGGCTTCCAGCCCAGAGCCCTGGAATAACAATAACATACACCAGCCCCAGGGCTGGGATCCAGCCCAGAGCCCTGGAATAACAACAATAACAGGGGCTTAGCCCAGAGGGGCTTCCAGGGCTTCCAGCCAGAGCCCTGGAATAACAAGAGCCCGAATAACAACAAACATAACCAGGGGCTTCCAGCCCAGAGCCCTGGAATAGCAACAATAACAACCAGGAGACTGGCCCGACCCTGGAATAACAACAATAACACTAACCGAGGGCTTCCCGGCCCAGAGCCCTGGAATAACAATAACACCTGTAGGGGCTTCCAGCCCAAGCCCTGGAATAACAACAATAACATAACCAGGGGGCTTCCAGCCCAGAGCCCTGGAATAACAACAATAACACAAAGCAACCCACCGTTTTGTACTTCGTACATTAATTTTAGTCCATTGCCTCTGATATTCTCATGCTCATAATTACTATGTTATTATATTTTGCTCTGTACGTGTCCTTGCGTATCTTGAAAAGAGTGAATAAAATGTACTATTATTCTGAATATTAGTATTCTACAAATTTTTGTATGTGTGTGTCCCTGTACAGCAGCAGGTGTGTGTGTGTGTGTGTACCTGTACAGCAGCAGGTGTGTGTGTGTGTGTGTACCTGTACAGCAGCAGGCATGTGTGTGTGTGTGTGTACCTGTACAGCAGCAGGTGTGTGTGTGTGTGTGTACCTGTACAGCAGCAGGTGTTTGGAGGTAGAGATGAGCCACTCTGATCCTCTCAGGACGTGGCTGACCTTCATCAGGTGGTCGTCTACTACGTTAGCCAGGTGATAGGTGGGGGAAACCATCAGCTTTCAACACAACAGGGTCTCCTTCAACCTGGAGCAGGAGCAGAAACTATTCACACCGTTCTGACTTTTCCCCACATTTTGTTGTGTTACAGCCTGAATTCAAAAATTTAAATGGATATTTTTGTTCGCTACTGGCCAACACACAACATCCCATAATGTCAAAGTGGAATTCTGTTATTCCATTTTTTTTATACAAATTAATAAAAAAATGAAAAGCTGAAATGTCTTGAGTCAATGTTTAACCCCTTTGTTACGGCAAGTCTAAATCAGTTCAGGAGTAAACATGGGCTTAACAAGTCAGATAATAAAGTTGCTTGGACTCATTCTGTATACAATAATAGTGTTTATCATGATTTTTTAATGACTACCTCAACTCTGCACCCTACACATACAATTATCTGTATTTCAGTGAATTTCAAAACACAAATTCAACCACAAAGACCAGGGAGGTTTTCCAATGCCTCGCAACGAAGGGCCCCTATTGGTAGATGGGTAAAACAAACATTAAAAAGCAGATTGAATATCCCTTTGGGAAGAGGAAGGAGTAGATGTTCTCTATCCATCTACTACATTTTCCAGGTGGGGAACCGTCAGATTAACACGGGGTCTCCTTTAACTTGGGATGGGAGGCGGAGTTTCAATTATATGTGTTTTGAAATAAGAAAAGGACTTGCAAATCTGAGGTTACTTGTTGCCGGGGCGTCGGAAATTTAAAAACATTTAAAAAATGTCACACTGCTTGCGGGTACAGCTTGTGTTGATCTATCTCACATATCTGCTGGTTTACCTGGGCCACCTCATGACGGTTCCAGCCAAAGACCAGGTCGTTGAAGGGTTCTACTCCAGACGGAACCTGATCACGGTACAGCCTGTGTTTATCTATCTCACATATCTGCTGGTTTACCTGGGCCACCTCATGACGGTTCCAGCCAAAGACCAGGTCGTTGAAGGGTTCTACTCCAGACTCCAGTCGGAACCTGATCACATGGGGGACCTTCTGATCCAGCTTCTCCTCTAGCTGGTCTGGGCGGAGGTGTCTGCACCTGTTGTCATACCTGCAGTAGAGGAATGTTCAGTAACGTGTGTGAGTATTTAGTCTATTTAAACATGTTATTAGACAGACAATAGATCGTCAGGTAGCTGGCTCATCCATGTTATTGGGGCTCCCGAGGAGGTGCAGCGGGTCGAAGGCCCTGCATCTCAGTGCTAGAGGCGTCACTACAGACCCTGGTTCGATTCCAGGCTGTATCACAGCGGTCTAAGGCACTGCATCTCAGTGCTAGAGGCGTCACTACAGACCCTGGTTCAATTCCAGGCTGTATCACAACCCGGCCGTGATTGGGAGTTCCATAGGGCGGGGCCGCACCATTGGCCCAGCGTCGTCCGGGTTTGGCCGGGGAGTCAGTGGAAATAACAATTTGTTAACTGACTTTCCTAGTTAAATGAAATAAATAAAAGTATGTGTGTGTGTTTAGTCAACTCACCGCGGTGTCTGTCTCACTGCGTAGGGCCTCTCTCTTCAGTAATTCTAGTCTCTGCTGGCTGCAGAAGCAGTGGTAGGCCTTCCCTGTCTGGACCAAGGAGTCAGCAGCCTGGCTGTACAGGGACAGCCTCTGGGACTGGAGGTAGGGACCGTACTGGCCTCCTCCACGGGGACTCTCGTCTGGGGGGATACCTGGGGAGGGAAGGATGGAGATGGACGGTATCCACGTTAGCCCCCATTATTACACGGGCAAAAATGCAATTATGACTGGTCGGAGTCCACAGCGTGTTCTAGAATGTAAACAATGCTGTGGAACTGAATGTCTAGAATCTGAATTAGATTCCAAATACTTGGAATGTGTTGGAACGCTCACGGGTTCTAACGTCTGTTGTAAAAGTTGGCCAAACTCCTTAATATCTAAATATGTCTCTG
>NW_026280630.1:0-5488 GCF_023373465.1 Oncorhynchus keta
GATGTGTATGTAATGTTATGTAACCTTACGTAAGCATCTCCAGATAAGTGACTGATAATGCCATACATCAGGACAAGGCCTGCCGTTTTGGATCTGACAGTGTGTCAGTCCAGCGGCTGTGGCCTGATTTTAGTGGAGTGTGTTTGTGTGTGTGTCCAGCAGACTGTGCCTCAGCTTTAGGCCATGTCTATTGTCCCGACAATCTGTCCAGAGTTGCAGACTTTGTCATGTGTGCAGTTTTCCATGTGATGGCCAGCTCAGAAGTGCTGTGGGTAGTAATCATGGAATGTGTGTTAGCTGACAGGGTTTTTATTTGATTTATTTTTTTTCTTTCACCTTTATTTAACCAGGAAGGGCTCATTGAGATTTGAAATCTATTTTTCAAGAGCGCCCTGGCCAAGATCGGCAGCACCAAGTCATTACACAATTACAGACAGACAACATGGAAAAATAGTAGTTGATTAGCATGGCAGGTGCTCATTCAAATGTCCCATTGTCATCAATCAATCAACCAACCAAACCAATCACCTTCTCTTGTCCCATTATGTAATAGTGACTGAGCCTCAATGACCTCCCCCATGCCCCCCTCCCCCATCCCCACTTCCCCCTCCGGCCAGCTCACCTGCCCTGATCCCATCATTGTCCATCAGGAGGATGTAGTCGGTCTTGCCCACCGTTTCGCCCACCTGGTCAACGAAGGCCTCGGATTCTAGCTGGGCCACAGTGCCCTCCCCCACCAGGCCCTCTGGACCCTCCCGGGGACGCTGTCCGTCAGAGCATCACTCTGACTCAGGTCCAGCTCCTCCATGGTTCTGTGGGAGGTGTGTGTGTAGGAGGAAGGGGCAGTGACAGGGACAAGCAGAGGTGTGTGGTTAGATATGGAATTGAAATGCGATGCAGGAAGGATTTGTGGATGGATGAAACATTTGAATTATGTTCATAAATGTCAAAACATACATAATATATATACAATGGTTTATGATGTAGAGCTGTAAACATCAGTGTATGTTACATTTGAACTTTCCCAACAACTCAAATAGTATATTTAGCATCATTCATGACATCTCCCGACCAGCATCTCACAGAGCCAGCAGGCAAGTCACCAGAGGTTCCATCTGTCTCTGTCTAACACACTGTCTGTAATGTAATGTCCTTCGGGTCACCAGAGGTTCCATCTGTCTCTGTCTAACACACTGTCTGTAATGTAATGTCCTTCTGGGCCACCAGAGGTTCCATCTGTCTCTGTCTAACACACTGTGTCTAATGTAATGTCCTTCCTGTCTCTCCAGAGGTTCCATCTGTCTCTGTCTAACACACTGTCTCTAATGTAATGTCCTTCTGTACCAGAGGTTCCATCTGTCTCGTCTAACACACTGTCTCTAATGTAATGTCCTTCTGGGTCCCAGAGGTTCCATCTGTCTCTGTCTAACACACTGTCTGTCCAATGTAATGTCCTTCTGGGCCACCAGAGGTTCCATCTGTCTCTCTCCACAGGTACTGTGACTAATGTAATGTCCTTCTGGGGTCACCAGAGGTTCCATCTGTCTCTCTCTAACACACCTGTGACTAATGTAATGTCCTTCTGGTCCACCCAGAGGTTCCATCTGTCTCTGTCTAACACACTGTCTCTAATGTAATATCTCTGCTGGGTCACCAGAGGTTCCATCTGTCTCTGTCTAACACACTGTCTCTAATGTAATGTCCTTCTGGGCCACCAGAGGTTCCATCTGTCTCTGTCTAACACACTGTCTGTAATGTAATGTCCTTCTGGGTCACCAGAGGTTCCATCTGTCTCTGTCTAACACACTGTCTGTAATGTAAATGTCCTTCTGGGCCACCAGAGGTTCCATCTGTCTCTGTCTAACACACTGTCTGTAATGTAATGTCCTTCCTGTCTCACCAGAGGTTCCATCTGTCTCTGTCTACATGTAATGTAATGTCCTTCTGGGTCACCAGAGGTTCCATCTGTCTCTGTAACACACTGTCTCTAATGTAATGTCCTTAATGTCACCAGAGGTTCCATCTGTCTCTGTCTAACACACTGTCTGTAATGTAATGTCCTTCTGGGTCACCAGAGGTTCCATCTGTCTCTGTCTAACACACTGTCTCTAATGTAATGTCCTTCTGGGCCACCAGAGGTTCCATCTGTCTCTCTCAACACACTGGCTAAGTAATGTCCTTCTGGGTCACCAGAGGTTCCATCTGTCTCTGTCTAACACACTGTCTCTAATGTAATGTCCTTCTGGGTCACCAGAGGTTCCATCTGTCTCTGTCTAACACACTGTCTCTAATGTAATGTCCTTCTGGGCCACCAGAGGTTCCATCTGTCTCTGCTCCAACACACTGTCTCTAATGTAATGTCCTTCTGTCTCACCAGAGGTTCCATCTGTCTCTGTCTACACTGTCTGTAATGTAATGTCCTTCTCACCAGAGGTTCCATCTGTCTCTGTCTAACACACTGTCTCTAATGTAATGTCCTTCTGGGTCACCAGAGGTTCCATCTGTCTCTGTCTAACACACTGTCTCTAATGTAATGTCCTTCTGGGCCACCAGAGGTTCCATCTGTCTCTGTCTAACACACTGTCTCTAATGTAATGTCCTTCTGGGTCACCAGAGGTTCCATCTGTCTCTGTCTAACACACTGTCTCTAATGTAATGTCCTTCTGGGCTCACCAGAGGTTCCATCTGTCTCTGTCTAACACACTGTCTGTAATGTAATGTCCTTCTGGGTCACCAGAGGTTCCATCTGTCTCTGTCTAACAGGTATCTGTCTGTAATGTAATGTCCTTCTGGGCCACCAGAGGTTCCATCTGTACTGTCTAACACACTGACTGTAATGTAATGTCCTTCTCCACCAGAGGTTCCATCTGTCTTCTGTCTAACACACTGTCTCTAATGTAATGTCCTTCTGTACCAGAGGTTCCATCTGTCTCTGTCCAACACACTGTCTCTAATGTAATGTCCTTCTGGGTCACCAGAGGTTCCATCTGTCTCTGTCTAACACACTGTCTCTAATGTAATGTCCTTCTGGGTCACCAGAGGTTCCATCTGTCTCTGTCTAACACACTGTCTGTAATGTAATGTCCTTCTGGGCCACCAGAGGTTCCATCTGTCTCTGTCTAACACACTGTCTCCTAATGTAATGTCCTTCTGGGTCACCAGAGGTTCCATCTGTCTCTGTCTAACACACTGTCTCTAATGCCAATGTCCTTCTGGGCCACCCCAGAGGTTCCATCTGTCTCTGTCTAACAGGAACTGTCTGTAATGTAATGTCCTTCTGGGCCACCAGAGGTTCCATCTGTCTCTGTCTAACACACTGTCTCTAATGTAATGTCCTTCTGGGCCACCAGAGGTTCCATCTGTCTCTGTCTAACACACTGTCTGTAATGTAATGTCCTTCTGACCACCAGAGAGTTCCATCTGTCTCTGTCTAACACACTGTCTGTAATGTAATGTCCTTCTGGGCACCAGAGGTTCCATCTGTCTCTGTCCAACACACTGTCTGTAATGTAATGTCCTTCTGGGTCACCAGAGGTTCCATCTGTCTCTGTCTAACACACTGTCTCTAATGTAATCTGGTCCTTCTGGGTCACCAGAGGTTCCATCTGTCTCTGTCTAACACACTGTCTCTAATGTAATGTCCTTCTGGGTCACCAGAGGTTTCCATCTGTCTCTGTCTAACACACTGTCTGTACATGTCAATGTCCTTCTGGGAAGAGGTTCCATCTGTCTCCTGTCTAACACACACTGTCTCTAATGTAATGTCCTTCTGGGCCACCAGAGGTTCCATCTGTCTCTGCCCAACACACTGGCTGTAATGTAATGTCCTTCTGGGTCAGAGAGGTTCCATCTGTCTCTGCCCTTAACATCTGTGCCTAATGTAATGTCCTTCTGGGTCACCAGAGGTTCCATCTGTCTCTGTCTAACACACTGTCTCTAATGTCTGGTCCTTCTGGGCCACCAGAGGTTCCATCTGTCTCTGTCTAACACACTGTCTCTATGTAATATCTTCTGGGTCACCAGGAGGTTCCATCTGTCTCTGTCTAACACACTGTCTAATGTAATGACCTTCTGGGCCACCAGAGGATTTCCATCTGTCTCTGTCTAACACACTGTCTCTAATGTAATGTCCTTCTGGGCCACCAGAGGTTCCATCTGTCTCTGTCTAACACACTGTCTGTAATGTAATGTCCTTCTGGAGTCACCAGAGGTTCCATCTGTCTCTGCTCCAACACACTGTCTCTAATGTAATGTCCTTCTGGGTCACCAGAGGTTCCATCTGTCTCTGTCTAACACACTGTCTCTAATGTAATGTCCTTCTGGGCCACCAGAGGTTCCATCTGTCTCTGTCTAACACACTGTCTGTAATGTAATGTCCTTCTGGGTCACCAGAGGTTCCATCTGTCTCTGTCTAACACACTGTCTGTAATGTAATGTCCTTCTGGGCCACCAGAAGTTCCATCTGTCTCTGTCTCAGACAGGTCAGACATTGTCTCAGACAATGACAGACAGACAGACAGACAGACAGACAGACAGACAGACAGACAGACAGACAGACAGACAGACAGACAGACAGGGGAAAGGCTGGTTGATGATAGGCCAGCGACATAGACACAGCTATAGGGCCATGTGACCAATGCGAGAATCTGGCAAGTCAAATTGTGTCATCTTTCACCGACGTTGGAGGACTAATGACAGGTTCTCTCTCTCTATGTTTTCATTTCCCAACAGGCTGAGCCTTAAAGTTATTCTGTCTCTATCTCTGTCTCTCTCTCTAATCTCTCCCCCATTCTTCTTTTTTTACACTGTCCCCTCCTCCCCCTGGTTTCCTCAATCAAGAAGATTTGGATAGCATGTGCCAATGGTGTATCAGAGAAATGGATTGCAGTTAGTGCTGAGCAGAGCAGAGGCAGCACACGTTCAACCAAACCCACTTCTCCTTCCCTCTCTCTCTCCTTCCCTTCTCCTCTCTCTCTCTCTCCTCCTCCTCCTTCCCTCTCTCTCTCTCTCCCTCCCTCCTTCCTGTCCCTCCTCTCTCCTCCCTCTCTCTCTCTCCCTCCTTCCCTCTCTCTCTCTCTCTCTCCTCCCTCCTCTCCCTCTCTCTCTCCCTCCTTCCCTCTCTCTCCCTCCCTCCCTCCTTCCCTCTCTCTCTCCCTCCCTCCCTCCTTCCTTCCTCTCCCTCTCTCCCTCCTGCCCTCTCCTTCCCTCTCTCCTCTCTCTCTCTCTCTCTCTCTCCCTCCTTCCCTCTCTCTCTCCCTCCTTCCCTCCCTCTCTCTCTCCCTCCCTCCTTCCCTCTCTCTCTCTCTCCCTCCCTCCTTCCTTCCCTCTCTCTCTCCCTCCTTCCTCTCTCTCTCTCCTCTCCTCTCTCTCTCTCTCTCTCCTCCCTCCTTCCCTCTCTTCTCTCTCTCTCCCTCCCTCCTCTCTCTCCCTCCCTCCCTCCTTCCCTCCCCTCTCTCTCTCCCAGCACATGTAACTGAACGAAGTACAG
>NW_026280631.1:0-2499 GCF_023373465.1 Oncorhynchus keta
CCTGACTGCCTTTCTGCCTGCCTGCCAGCCTGCCAGCCTGTCTGCCTGACTGCCTGTCTGTCTGCCTGACTGCCCGCCTGTCTGCCTGACTGCCTGACTGCCCACCTGCCTGCCAGCCTGCCAGCCTGTCTGCCTGTCTGCCTGTCTGCCTGACTGCCTGCCCTGTCTGACTGCCCACCTGCCTGCCAGCCTGACAGCCTTTCTGCCTGTCTGCCTGACTGCCCGCCTGTCTGCCAGCCTGTCTGCCTGACTGCCCGCCCGACTGCCCGCCTGTCTGCCAGCCTGTCTGCCTGTCTGCCTGACTGCCCGCCCGACTGCCCGCCTGTCTGCCAGCCTGTCTGCCTGTCTGCCTGACTGCCCGCCTGTCTGCCAGCCTGTCTGCCTGTCTGCCTGACTGCCCGCCTGACTGCCCGCCTGTCTGCCAGCCTGACTGCCTGACTGCCCGCCTGACTGCCCGCCTGTCTGCCAGCCTGACTGCCTGACTGCCCGCCTGTCTGCCAGCCTGACTGCCTGACTGCCCGCCTGACTGCCCGCCTGTCTGCCAGCCTGACTGCCTGACTGCCCGCCTGACTGCCAGCCTGACTGCCCTGACTGCTCCGCCTGTCTGCCAGCCTGACTGCCTGACTGCCCGCCTGTCTGCCAGCCTGACTGCCTGACTGCCCGCCTGTCTGCCAGCCTGACTGCCTGACTGCCCGCCTGTCTGCCCCCTGTCTAGCCTGACTGCCTGACTGCCCGCCTGACTGCCCGCCTGTCTGCCAGCCTGACTGCCTGACTGCCTGACACCAGCAGTTATCTGATGGAAGGCCTTATAGCGATGTTTTCCACCAACTCTTTGATGAGGAGAAGAACAAGAGGGACCTTAATAGAATTGGCATGCAGCGCTGGTAGTGATGCGTCCCTGAGCTGCCTCCTATACGCATATACTGCTCCCGGCACTTCCTCCCAGCAGCTCACTGGCTCTAATTGTTATTAATCTACACCAATTAAAACGGGTGGCTCCCTGTCGTTCTCCTCCTTCTTCACCTCCTCCTTACTCTGGATAAGCGGTATATTGTTGACATGCAAGGAGAACTGCTGAGAAACATTTCCTTTACAGTGTTCCGCTCGCTATGCCGTGGGCTGTACCTCCCGGGTCTCTCCGCCTTTTATTGTGCCTGTACCATTTCCATGAGCAGATAAAGATAAAGCCTGTATTTGAATAACTGCGCTGGGCTCATATCAAATACATGTATTAGGGTTACAGGATTCACTTGATTCATTAAATTTAAAGAAATCAAGGGGCAACTTGAAGCTGTCTCATAACATTACCGCAAGCCATGATCCTAATTTCAAGAAGAAAAGAAAGGGGCCTGCTGAGGGCATTTTTGTTCTTCCAACTACTCTGACAGCTCTGGTGCTTCTCCCCGAGGAGATGGAATGTATTCAAATGTATTCCATCAATGAGCAGTAATTATGAATTCAGCACTAATTAGTATATATACTACTTTCCTTGCATATTTGATTTCCACTGTGAGATGGTAATAAGGGAAATGCCCATTTGGTTTGTCCCTCTCATGAAGATTCCAGAATGTTAAGGAGGGGAGGAGACAGAGGGAGGGGTGCAGGAGACAGAGGGGAGGGGGCAGGAGGGGGTGGGGGGAGACAGAGGGGGGTGGGGGGCAGGAGACAGAGGGGGTGGGGGGTGGGGGTGCAGGAGACAGAGGGGGTGGGGGGGGGTTGCAGGAGACAGAGGGGGTATATATAAAACTTTTTTTTTTTTACTTTATAGATAATTGGTCTGGTTACTGAGGGGATGAAACAACACTCTAATAATTGCAGTTAACACCCTGCTGCCTTAAATACGCTTTAGGGACAATAAGCTGCTTTAACGCTAAAAGCTTCAGCGACGATGGAATTTCTGTCCCTATTTTATATTTCATCAAAATAACTGTGTTGTGTTCTTAAAGGACCCGGTTGTAGACCGTCTTAAATAGTTCATTTATTGCTACTGTAGTTAATTGCACCATGTTTTGCTACTGTAGTTAATTGCACCATGATGTTTTGCTACTGTAGTTAATTGCACCATGATGTTTTGCTACTGTAGTTAATTGCACCATGATGTTTTGCTACTGTAGTTAATTGCACCATGTTTTGCTACTGTAGTTAATTGCACCATGTTTTGCTACTGTAGTTAATTGCACCATGATGTTTTGCTACTGTAGTTAATTGCACCATGATGTATTTGCTACTGTAGTTAATTGCACCATAATGTTTTGCTTCAGGCCTTCAGCTATAACTTCTCTCTATACACAGGCCTTCAGCTATAACTTCTCTCTATACACAGGCCTTCAGCTATAACTTCTCTCTATACACAGGCCTTCTAAAAATATATATATGCCATTTAGCGGACGCTTTATCCAAAGCGACTTACAGTCATGTGTGCATACATTCTACATATGGGTGGTCCCGGGAATCGAACCCACTACCCTGGCGTTACAAGCGCCATGCTCTACCAACTGA
>NW_026280633.1:0-7972 GCF_023373465.1 Oncorhynchus keta
AACTTCTCCAAACTGGCCAAGCTTCTCCAAACCGGAAAAACTTCTCCAAATTGGCCAAGCTTCTCCAAACCGGTAAAACTTCTTCAAACTGGCCAAGCTTCTCCAAACCGGAAAAACTTATCTAAACTTCCCAAGCTTCTCCAAACCGGAAAAACATCTCCAAACTGGCCAAGCTCCTCCAAACCAGAAAAACTTATCCAAACCGGCAAAAACTTCTCCAAACTGGCCAAGCTTCTCAAAACCGGAAAAACTTCTCCAAACTGGCCAAGCTTCTCCAAACTTGTCAAGCTTCTCCAAACCGGCAAAACTTCTCCAAACTGGCCAAGCTTCTCCAAACCGGGCAAGCTTCTCCAAACCAGAAAAACTTCTCCAAACTGGACAAGCTTTTCCAAACCGGAAAAACTTCTCCAAACCGGCAAAACTTCTCCAAACTGGACAAGCTTCTCCAAACTGGCCAAGCTTCTCCAAACTGGCCAAGCTTCTCCAAACCGGAAAATCATCTCCGAACTGGCCAAGTTTCTCCAAACTGGAAAAACTTCTCCAAACTGGCCAAGTTTCTCAAACTGGCCAAGCTTCTCAAAACCGGAAAAGCTTCTCAAAAACTGGCCAAGCTTCTCCAAACTTATCAAGCTTCTCCAAACCGGCCAAGCTTCTCCAAACCGGAAAAACTTCTCCAAATTGGCCAAGCTTCTCCAAACCGGCAAAACTTCTCCAAACTGGACAAGCTTTTCCAAACCGGCAAAACTTCTCCAAACTGGACAAGCTCCTCCAAACTGGCCAAGCTTCTCCAAACCGGAAAAACTTCTCCAAACTGGCCAAGCGCGTGTCTGTATGTCTGTGCTCCATGCTGCTAAATGACATATATTATAGTGTGCAATGTGCCGTGGTGAACAGTGTATGTCCGGCCACATCCATGTGGTATGAGTCATGAATGAGTCACGGTAGTCATGGTGCGTGCCTTTTGTTGGTAAACAGGCCAGGGAATATTTGTGCAGGGACCGAGACTGTCAGCTTCCTCTCTCTCTCTATCTCTCTCGCTCTCTCTCTTTCTCTCACTGTGTAAAACTACAACTGGGGGAGAGGGAGGAAGGGTAGCCAGAGAGGGAGGCGAAAGGAGAGGAGTGTCCCTTTAAGGGGGACAGAGAGGGGATAGGGAGGAAGGGAGGGGATTGGGGAAGAGATGAAGAAAGATCTAGGAAGCGAAGGAGTTAGAGATGGAGAGAGAGACGGAGGGAGGGAAGGAGGTAGAGAGAGGGGGCGAGGCTGCCGTCGAGTCTCAAACAGAGAGATGATTTTCTTCACACTGCCGAACATGTCACCAGACAGCCAAAAGCAAACAATAGATTATCTAAACCACATCAAAGGCGCTTCCATCCACCTCCATTCACTACAGCCTTCTGTGCAAAAGCCGGTTACTACCTGTAGTTGGTAGAGAGTCAGAGAGGGTTGAAACTTAGAGGCACATCCAACTTCCATGAACAACTACAGAACAGGGGTAGTTGAACAGATCACCATGTGGTTGTATTGAGGTCAATGGGAGACAGGAAGATTAGATCCATGTGTGTGCTGTCACAAGCGTGATCTGGGATTCCTATTGGAGAAATAGATTTTGGGTATCCTCCAATCTTTGGTGGATCAATCCCACAGAACCAGCCAGTCGCGCCCAGCCTGCCGAGAAGATCTACGATTAAAATGGCCTTTGTCTGTGGATTAGGATTAGCCTATTTTTTTATTTGACTAGGCAAGTCAGTTAAGAACAAATCCTTATTTTCAATGACAGCCTAGGAACAGTGGGTTAACTGCCTGTTCAGGGGCAGAACAACAGATTTGTACCTTGTCAGCTCGGGGATTTGAACTTGCAACCTTCCGGTTACTAGTCCAACGCTCTAACCACTAGGCTACCCTGCCCCAGGCGGATTACTTCCTTATTCCATCCAGCAGCCAGGTGTCTGATTGGCTAATCTATTTATTTCCGGTTTATGCAGGGCGACTTTATACAGTAACAGTTGACTTCCTGTATTCTTACTGGCTCTGGAGTAGATAACAATATTGTGACGTAATTAAGTAGTCAAATATAGGCTATGCCTCATTACCCCTAATTTCATTGTGTGGTTTTGGGTTACGTTGATATAATCAACATATTGTATTATTTCACCAAGTGTCTGAAAACAAAGGTTCATGTTTGATTCATGTTGCTTGCTGTATCCTATTTAGGACATACACAGGCAATCACACATGCACAAACACACACACACACACACACACACACACACACACACACACACACACACACACACACACACACACACACACACACACACACACACACACACACACACACACACACACACACACACACACACACACACACACACACACACACACACACACACACACACACACACACCTGCACAAATGATAAGTCAGCTTTCTTCCAAACATATTAAAATAGTTTATTTCATTTTTCACTTTAAACAAACCAAAGAGCTTCCTCTCCATCTCATGAGATAGTAGCCTATATGTCTGTATGTGTACAGGTCAGTGTCTGTGTCCTTCACCTGTCTGTCTGTGTGTGGTGTGTATAATCAACCCAACCCTTTTCTGTGTATGTGTGTAAACCTGCATCTCTGTCCCTCTGAACCTGCATTAAGGATCTTGCTAATCTTATCATTAATTCACTCATGGAGCAAGAGCTGCTGTTCTGTGGAGAGTGGGCAGGGGGAGCCGTTTCACTTCTTGGTGAAGAAGTCATTGCACATCATGGTCAGGCAGGCCACCAGTGTGACATACTCCTGGAAGTCCACACTGCCATCTGAGTTAGCGTCCAGATCTTTGAAGATCTTGTCAACCTTTGCCTGGTCAGTGTTTTTCTGTTATAATGATCAGAGAGAGAGAGAGAGGTAATGGGTGAGACTTTGATTTCAGAAGTTAAAACTAGAATCCACACAGTTGTTATTTGTTTATAAAGGTGAGAGATTAAGTTATTCTATTGATGAGGCGGGTCATGTGTTTGTGATGTTCCAAGCAATTCAATATTACAATAGTGTCTGTCTTTAGCAGTATTGTATTTGGTCGTGGTGCTAATAAAGCATGATTGAACTGAACAGTTCCTAGGATCCACTCACCCCCATGATCTCTCCAAGCTCAGCGTTGAGCAGATCTTTGAGTTCTCCCTTGCTCAGGGTCGTCTTGTCGCCCTCCTTGCCAGAGTACTTGTGGAAGGCTGAGATGAGCAATGCCATAGCCTGCTGGACCTGTGACATGGTGACTGACTACAACACACACACAGAGAGAGAGAGAGAGAGAGAGAGAGAGAGAGAGAGAGAGAGAGAGAGAGAGAGAGAGAGAGAGAGAGAGAGAGAGAGAGAGAGAGAGAGGATGGAGGTACAAGTATAGGTTATTCATTTGTGGTATTATCAATGTTTTATTATGATAGCAGGATGCTAGTGGACATGACGTCCACGCACAGAGAGAGGAATGTTTGCTTACTCTGTATTCACCGTATAATACATTGAATATTATCAACATTATATGAAATATTTGATTAATGTATTTGACTTTTTGAAATGTGAAAACCCAGAAAATAAGTTAAAGGGATAAATGTCTTATTGTTGACTGAATAATCCAATTCAAATCTATTTTTATCTTACATCCGGGTCACCATTCCATACATGTCTGGGAAATAAAGTCATGTTGGCACTGGTTTAAACCACTGGTTTAATCATGTTTAAACATAAGGTTCAGGTTGAATAGAGGGTTTAAAGAATATTAACGGTTGCTGCACATGCAGCAAAGACTTGACTGCACACACACCACACCCCACTACTGCAAACAAGTTCTACATCTCTACCACAAAGGGAGAAAGAGGAAGAGAGGGGGAGGAGAGATGGAGAGCAACGCAACAGAGGCAATTAGAGAGGGGAGAGATGGAGAGAGGTAAGAGAGAGATGGGATGTGGAGTGGAGAAAGGAAGAGAAGGGGGGGCTGAGTTGTTTAAACACAAACAGACATGGCTCTAGCCAACACCCTTGCATGTCTCCCTCATTAACTCTGGGGGATTTTAAGGAGAGAAAGATAGAAAATATATATAAAGAGAAAGATAGAGAGAGAGGGACAGACACATAGACAAAAAGACAGATGGGAGGACATTGGTGGACAGGCTGAAAGCCGTGTTGGTTATTTCAGGCAAACGATAACATAGAAATCCCAGCACCTCCCCCACCCCTCACCTGTCTCCACCCTCTTTCTATCTCGTTAGGTTAAGGTGTGTCTCTTCACTCTGTCCCTTCACATATCTCACCACTATATAGGGAGGTGGCTCTCTATTCTCTCTTGCTCTGCCTACCCATAGTCTAGTTCTTGAGTTTAAGGAAGCGTCTGTAAAGTAAATCCCTCATTTAGCTGACCCTCCTCTCCAGTGTGAATGGCAGTAAGTGCGGTCAAAGAAGGACGTTGAAGCAACCACACAGTACGAACATGGTAAGCACAACATTATAGTTGTAAGGAACAACCCCAGTCACTGTGGTGGACTCCACTGATCTCTCTCTGAGTCACTGTCAGCTGCCCCAGGACCAGCAGGCATCCAACCAGACACACCTTCTTACCACCCCTCTGACTTCCCATCTGATAACTAGAAACACACTCTACTCACAGAATGGTCAGAGTGAGGGGAGAGAGAGTTTATGGAGTTTAAGGACAGAGTGAAAGAAAGAGAGAGTGAGAGAGAGAGAGGGGGTGTGGAGGATAGAAAGAGGTTGTGTTCTGATTGAGGGAGGAAGAGAGAGAGTGGAGGAGGAGGAAGAGAAGAGGGATTATTTCATCTAAACTGCGTAGTGCTCTGAGTAGCACCACACATGTTTGAATGGAAAGGCAGACAGAGTTACGCCTCCGCAGAGCTTGGCTCAAGAGCACAAACAGTGTGGACAGGCGCTTACTAACGGTTGCAAAGCACACCCTGAAGTCATTCATACTTTTTCAGTCAAGTATAAAACATTAAACTACACACAATTGCAAATAAATGTTGTAAACCCCCATTGAGAATGTATAATCTGGCACATCTAACATATCACAGACACACACAGCTAAAACAAACTGAAGCATTTCATCAGCGAGGCACTCAGGTACATGTTTTACTAGGTTTAGTTTTCACTCACCGAAGTTGTGCGAGGAGTTGGACAGTCAGAGAAAGAGAGAGAGAGGGGAGTGAGGAAGTGAGGGATGGGCTGTTGGTTTTAAACATTGATTACACACCCCACTCTCCCTCCCCTTTCCTCTCCTTGTCCCTCTTTATCTGATGGAAATGGAAACTGCAATGTTCTGTTCTCTTCTTCATGTGAACTAGTTACTGAACAAATTATATTTTATTATATTATATTTTCTAAAGTTAATGATTACTTCACATGACTGTATCACCATAGTAACCTAACAACAACAGAAAACATACAGAAAGGAGAAATCCCTGCATATGTCTAATGTCTTTGAATGAGAGTGAATACCTCTTATTCTAACTGTAGTTATTCATCAAACTACTTTTCAGTTAAGAAGAATGTAGTAACACTGCAGCGTTTTCCAAATTGGCCAATCTTCTCCAAAGCGAAAAAACTTCTCCAAACTGGCCAAGGATCTCCAAACTGGCCAAGCTTCTCCAAACCGGAAAAACTGCTCCAACCTGGCCAAGCTTCTCCAAACTGGCCAAGCTTCTCCAAACCGGAAAAACTTCTCCAAACTGGCCAAGCTTCTCCAAACCGGAAAAACTGCTCCACCCTGGCCAAGCTTCTCCAAACTGGCCAAGCTTCTCCAAACCGGAAAAACTTCTCCAAACTGGCCAAGCTTCTCCACACACACACACACACACACACAGACACATGCACACACACACACACAGACGCATGCACACACACACAAACAGACGCACGCACGCACACATGCACACATGCACACACACACACACACACACACACACACACACACACACACACACACACACACACACACACACACACACACACACACACACACACACACACACACACACACACACACACACACACACACACACACACACACACACACACACACACACACACACACACACTCACAAACACAGATACATTCTATTGCAGTGAGTCACCAACTTTGTTACACAATGACACACACTTAACTGAGTTTATTCTCCTGACTCCACCCACTGCCCCCACCCCTCTGTAACGTCCGTTAGTGGAAGAAGGTGAGGACCAAGGTGCAGCGTGGTACGTGTTCGGAATTATATTAAATATAACTGAACAATAAATACAAAGTAACAAGAGGCACAACCGAAACAGCTCCTTCAGGTGCAAAACACACTGAACAGAAAAAAACTACCCACAACCCATAGTGGGAAAACAGGCTGCCTAAGTATGGTTCTCAATCAGAGACAATGATGACAGCTACCTCTGATTGGGAACCATACCAGGCCAAACACCTACAAATATAACACACAGAACAAAACATAGAATGCCCACCCCAACTCACGCCCTGACCAAACTAAAATAGAGACATAAAAAAGGAACTAAGGTCAGGACGTGACACCCTCTCTCTCTCTCTCTCTCTCTCTCTCTCTCTCTCTCTCTCTCTCTCCTCCCTCTTTCTCTCTAGAGGCAGAGGGCTAATAACATCGTATCCATATAAATTATTTATTCAGCCCCTCCCTCATTTAGCACTATAACAACTAGCATAGAGCTGCCACTTAATCACTGTGACTATAGCAGCTGTACACACACACACACACACACACGCACGCACGCACGCACGCACGCACGCACACACACACACACACACACACACACACACACACACACACACACACACACACACACACACACAGGAGAGGACAGCTAAGAAAGGCTAATATCCCTCTAGTTTATCTTTACACAAACACACCTGATGTTAATGTGCAGCCACGCATAAAGGCATCATTATAGTGAGGATATTAGTGTGTACAGTGCAGGGGTATGTTAAGGATGGGCTGGAGGAGATCAGTATCATTAGGAATATGCTTTATGGCATTAACTGTTCTGGAGAGCTCAAGGCAAAAAGGGATACTCCATTCCTCTTTTTCTACTCTTAGGAAAAAAAGGTTCTAGATAGAACCAAAAAGGGTTATATTGCTTGGCACCCCTGAAGGTTCTATATAGAACCCTATTTGATAAGAACCCCAGGGGTTATTCTTCACATAACCAAAATGGGTTCAATATAAATTTGAACCCTTGGAAACAATTTTGTTTCTTTATAGAACCTTAAGGGGTGCCATATACAGCATGAAGCAAGCAAAGCCTTTTTGGTTCTATCAGAATCTTTTTTTTCCCAGAGTGTAGATTTTTCCTTCTCTAGAGCTGAGATGGGTTCCAGGAAGTGGTGATGGTTGTGAATGAGTCTTTGTGGTTCTTGTTGCAGTAATCAGGCTCACACAACACCACACACCCCTCAGAGAAGCATGTGATATTAGTCTGACTGCTATTGGCCGAGTCGCAATTGTTAATGAGAACTTGTTCTCAACTTGATTAATTTTAAAAATTACATACATGCAGACACGCGTACACACACACACACACACACACACACACAAGACTGATTGTAGAACTAGAGTGGTACTAAATGACCAGCACTATCTTGCTTAGTTGCCTCTCTAGTGTAAAGTCTTGTGTGTGGTGTGCTTCCCGTGAGATAAAGGATAAATAAGCAGTGCTTGACTTGGGCAGGAGCTCACCGTAGCTGAGTACCAGCACCTCAAGTTATTTTCTGCTTGAGCTCCTGTTCCTCTTATAGAATATTATCTCAAAAGTATTGTGGTGCTCCTGCACCTAAATATAAACAATACCAAAATGATTACCGGAACCAATTTCAGTCCAAGTCAAGCACCGTAAATAAGTTACACCACCGTGTGTGATGCCTCTGCTCACAGGGTTTGGAGAAGCTTGACCAGTTTGGAGAAGTT
>NW_026280634.1:0-4181 GCF_023373465.1 Oncorhynchus keta
TTAGCAGGGTCCGGAGATTCAATGTTCAGGAGAAATGCGTCCACACTTCTAGTGGTTTTAGCGGGGTCCCGGAGATTCAACAATACTGCGTTGTTAAAATGACTATTGTTTCCCTCTCTCTCTCTCTCTCTCTCTCTCTCTCTCTGTGTCTCTCTCTCTCTGCTTGTCTCTCTCTCTCTGTGTCTCTCTCTCTCTCTCTGTCTCTGTCTCTCTCTCTCTTCACAGGACTCACAGTTGCTGATTTGGTCTTTCCCTGGTAATATCAGCTTTTTATATTTTGTATTTAAAGACTAAATGTATCGTCTTTTTATTGAGGAAATCTAACTTTGCTCCAGAGGAGGAAACTGTGTGCCTCTAGTGAAGTGTGTCTCTCTGTCTCTCTGTGTGTCTCTCTGTGTGTCTCTAGTGAAGTGTGTCTCTCTGTGTGTCTCTCTGTGTGTCTCTCTGTGTGTCTCTCAGTGTGTGCCTCTGTGTGTGCCTCTCTCTGTGTGTCTCTCTCTGTGTGTCTCTCTCTGTGTGTCTCTCTCTGTGTGCCTCTAGTGAAGTGTGTCTCTCTCTGTGTGTCTCTCTGTGTGTCTCTCTGTGTGTTTCTCTCTGTGTGTCTATTTCTGTGTCTCTGTGTGTCTATTTCTGTATCTCTCTGTGTCTCTCTGTGTGTCTATTTCTGTATCTCTGTGTGTCTATTTCTGTATCTCTGTGTTTCTCTGTGTCTCACACTGTGTCTCTCTCTGTGTGTCTATTTCTGTATCTCTGTGTTTCTCTGTGTCTCACACTGTGTCTCTCTCTGTGTGTCTATTTCTGTATCTCTGTGTTTCTCTGTGTCTCACACTGTGTCTCTCTCTGTGTGTCTCTCTCAGGTTTGTGTTCATCATGGGCACATCTATATCCCTGTCTGTCAGCTCAGCCCTGCGATGTGGTTTGTCACGTTTCTCTCTGTTCACCAAGGCAGTCTGGAGGAGTGTTCAGCTCTTCCTCATAGGACTCCTCATCATCAACCCCAACTACTGCCAGGGACCACGTCAGTACACGCACACGTACAAACGCGTACACACACACACTTACGTACAGACACACACGTGCTCACTCCTTTACAATGTTTCACTCTTCTAAACTGTGTGTGTGTGTGTGTGTGTGTGTGTACACTACAGTATCATGGGACTCCCTGCGTATCCCTGGCGTGCTTCAGCGTCTGGCCTTCTCCTATCTAGTGGTGGTCTCTCTGGACCTCTGTGTGGCCTGGAACAGCCTGGACAACCTTCCTGTGGTCAGTCTCAGAATACATCTCATTATATACTCATAGCATGAACAGGACCTCTGTAATAAACGGTTATTATACTGTTATAACACACGTAACCATGTTATAACCATGTCTGGATCTGTGTGTGGTCAGAAACAGCCTGGACAACCTACCCAGACCGGCCTTATAACCCCGTGGTCAGACCGGCCTTATAACCCCGTGGTCAGACCGGCCTTATAACCCCGTGGTCAGACCGGCCTTATAACCCCGTGGTCAGACCGGCCTTATAACCCCGTGGTCAGACCGGCCTTATAACCCCGTGGTCAGACCGGCCTTATAACCCCGTGGTCAGACCAGCCTTATAACCCCGTGGTCAGACCAGCCTTATAACCCCGTGGTCAGACCAGCCTTATAACCCCGTGGTCAGACCAGCCTTATAACCCGTGGTCAGACCAGCCTTATAACCCCGTGGTCAGACCAGCCTTATAACTCTAACCCCGTGGTCAGACCAGCCTTATAACCCCGTGGTCAGACCAGCCTTATGACCCCGTGGTCAGACCAGCCTTATGACCCCGTGGTCAGACCAGCCTTATGACCCCGTGGTCAGACCAGCCTTATGACCCCGTGGTCAGACCGGCCTTATGACCCCGTGGTCAGACCAGCCTTATGACCCCGTGGTCAGACCAGCCTTATAACCCCGTGGTCAGACCAGCCTTATAACCCCGTGGTCAGACCAGCCTTATCACCCCGTGGTCAGACCAGCCTTATAACCCCGTGGTCAGACCAGCCTTATGACCCCGTGGTCAGACCAGCCTTATGACCCCGTGGTCAGACCGGCCTTATGACCCCGTGGTCAGACCGGCCTTATGACCCCGTGGTCAGACCGGCCTTATGACCCGTGGTCAGACCGGCCTTATGACCCCGTGGTCAGACCGGCCTTATGACCCCGTGGTCAGACCGGCCTTATGACCCGTGGTCAGGCGGCCTTATGACCCGTGGTCGACCGGCCTTATGACCCCCCGTGGTCAGACCGTCTTATGACCCCGTGGTCAGGCCGGCCTTATGACCCCGTGGTCAGACCGGCCTTATGACCCGTGGTCAGACCGGCCTTATGACCCCGTGGTCAGACCGCCTTATGACCCGTGGTCAGACCGGCCTTATAACCCTAACCCGTGGTCAGACCGGCCTTATGACCCCGTGGTCAGGCCAGCCTTATGACCCCGTGGTCAGACCGGCCTTATGACCCCGTGGTCGGACCGACCTATGACCCCGTGGTCAGACCGGCCTTATGACCCCGTGGTCAGACCGGCCTTATGACCCGTGGTCAGACCGGCCTTATGACCCCGTGGTCAGACCGGCCTTATGACCCGTGGTCAGACCAGCCTTATAACCCTAACCCCGTGGTCAGACCAGCCTTATAACCCCGTGGTCAGACCAGCCTTATAACCCCGTGGTCAGACCAGCCTTATAACCCCGTGGTCAGACCAGCCTTATAACCCCGTGGTCAGACCAGCCTTATGACCCCGTGGTCAGACCAGCCTTATGACCCCGTGGTCAGACCAGCCTTATGACCCCGTGGTCAGGCCAGCCTTATGACCCCGTGGTCAGACCGGCCTTATAACCCCGTGGTCAGACCGGCCTTATGACCCCGTGGTCAGACCGGCCTTATGACCCCGTGGTCAGACCGGCCTTATGACCCCGTGGTCAGACCAGCCTTATAACCTAACCCCGTGGTCAGACCAGCCTTATACACCCGTGGTCAGACCAGCCTTATGACCCCGTGGTCAGACCAGCCTTATGACCCGTGGTCAGACCAGCCTTATGACCCGTGGTCAGACCAGCCTTATGACCCCGTGGTCAGACCAGCCTTATGACCCCGTGGTCAGACCAGCCTTATGACCCCGTGGTCAGACCAGCCTTATGACCCCGTGGTCAGACCAGCCTTATGACCCCTGGTCAGACCAGCCTTATGACCCGTGGTCAGACCACCTATGACCCGTGGTCAGACCAGCCTTATGACCCCGTGGTCAGACCTGCCTTATGACCCGTGGTCGGACCGGCCTTATGACCCCGTGGTCAGACCGGCCTTATGACCCGGCTGGCTTATGACCCGTGGTCAGACCGCCTATGACCCGTGGTCGGACGCCTATCACCCGTGGTCAGACCGGCCTTATCCCCGTGGCAGACCGGCCTTATGACCCGTGGTCAGACCGGCCTTATGACCCCGTGGTCAGACCGGCCTTATGACCCCGTGGTCAGACCGGCCTTATGACCCCGTGGTCAGACCGACCTTATGACCCCGTGGTCAGACCAGCCTTATGACCCCGTGGTCAGACCAGCCTTATAACCCCGTGGTCAGACCGGCCTTATGACCCCGTGGTCAGACCAGCCTTCCATTTCACTTGGTATTAATGTTGAGCTGTCTGCTGGTCGGTGTTGTTTCCATAGTGACCAAAATGCTTGTTTTTGTTTTGGTGGTGTTTTGTGTTTTTACCCAGGATGCTTGGTGGTACTCTGCTCGTGAGTTCCTGCTCTACTGGCCAGCCTGGCTGTGTGTGGTCGTCTTGGAAACCGTGTGGCTCTGTCTCACCTTCCTGCTCCCTGTTCCTGACTGCCCAAGGTGAGTTCAGAGGGAAGACTATGGCCGTGAACACATTGAGACGACACAGATTCAGTGGGAGTCGTCTGTCGCAGGATGAATGACAACGGCGGCAGGGTAGTCTAGTGGTTAAGAGCGTGTTAACCTGGTGGTTAGAGCGTGTTAACCTGGTGGTTAGAGCGTGTTAACCTGGTGGTTAGAGCGTGTTAACCTGGTGGTTAGAGCGTGTTAACCTGGTGGTTAGAGCGTGTTAACCTGGTGGTTAGAGCGTGTTAACCTGGTGGTTAGAGCGTGTTAACCTGGTGGTTAGAGCGTGTTAACCTGGTGGTTAGGCGTGGTAACCTG
>NW_026280635.1:0-46745 GCF_023373465.1 Oncorhynchus keta
CATCAGACCTGATACAACCCACCTGCTACAACCCACCGTCAGACCTGATACAACCCACCGTCAGACCTGATACAACCCACCGTCAGACCTGATACAACCCACCATCAGACCTGATACAACACACAGTCAGACCTGATACAACCCACCGTCAGACTTGATACAACCCACCATCAGACCTGATAACCCACCGTCAGACATTTACATTTACATTTAAGTCATTTAGCAGACGCTCTTATCCAGAGCGACTTACAATTGGTGCATACACCTTATGACATCAGTGGAACAGCCACTTTACAATAGTGCATCTAAATCTTTTTAGGGGGGTGAGAAGGATGGCTTACCCTATCCTAGGTATTCCTTAAAGAGGTGGGGTTTCAGGTGTCTCCGGAAGGTGGTGATTGACTCCCGCTGTCCTGGCAGTGAGAGGGAGTTTGTTCCACACTGGGGGCCAGAGCAGCGAACAGTTTTGACTGGGCCGAGCGGGAACTGTACTTCCTCAGTGGTAGGGAGGCGAGCAGGCCAGAGGTGGATGAACGCAGTGCCCTTGTTTGGGTGTAGGGCCTGATCAGAGCCTGGAGGTACTGAGGTGCCGTTCCCCTCACAGCTCCGTAAGGCAAGCACCATGGTCTTGTAGCGGATGCGAGCTTCAACTGGAAGCCAGTGGAGAGAGCCGGAGGAGCGGGGTGACGTGGAGAGAACAGGAAGGTTGAACACCAGGCAATTGCAGCGTTCTGGATGAGTTGTAGGGTTTAATGGCACAGGCAGGGAGCCCAGCCAACAGCGAGTTGCAGTAATCAAAACGAGGAGAATGACAAGTGCCTGGATTAGGACCTGCGCTTCCTGTGGTAAAGTGCATTACTCTCTGAGATGTTGTGAAGCATGAACCTACAGAGCAGGACACCGCCTTGATATTGGGTGGGAAGCGACAGGAGTGTTGTCAGGATCACGCCAAGGTTCTTAGCGCTCTAGGAGGAGGACACAATGGTGTCAACCGTGATGGCGAGATCATGGAGACGGGCAGTCCTTCCCCAGGAGGAAGAGCAGCTCCGTCTTGCCGAGGTTCAGCTTGAGGTGGTGATCCGTCATCCACACTGATATGTCTGCCAGACATGCAGAGATGCGGTATCGCCACCTGGTCATCAGAAGGGAAAGGAGAAGATTAATTGTGTGTCATCTGCATAGCAATGATAGGAGAGACCATGTGAGGTTATGACAGAGCCAAGTGACTTGGTGTATAGCGAGAATAAGAGAGGGCCTAGAACAGAGCCTGGGGACACCAGTGGTGAGGCGCGTGGTGAGAGACAGATTCTCGCCACGCCACCTGGTAGGAAGCGACCTGTCAGGTAGGGCTTAATCCAAGCGTGGGCCGCGCCGAGGAATGCCCAACTCGGAGAGGGGTGGAGAGGGAAGGATCTGATGGTTCACAGTATCGAAGGCAGCCGATAGGTCTAGAAGGATGAGAGCAGAGAGAGGGTTGCTTTAGCAGTGCGGGCGCCTCCGTGATACAGAGAAAGAGCAGTCTCCAGTTGAATGACTAGTCTTGAAACCTGACTGATTTGGATCAAGAGGTCATTCTGAGAGAGATAGCGGTAAGCTGGCCAAGGACGGCACGCTCAAGAGTTTTGGAGAAGAAAAGAGAAGGGATACTGGTCTGTAGTTGTTTGACATCGGAGGGATCGAGTGTAGGTTTTTTTCAGAAGGGGTGCAACTCTCGCTCTCTTGAAGACGGAAGGACGTAGCCAGCGGTCAGGGATGAGTTGATGAGCGAGGTAGAGGTAAGGGAGAAGGTCTCCGGAAATGGTCTGGGAAGAGGAGGATAGGGTCAGCGGGCAGGTTGTTGGGCGGCCGGCCGTCACAAGACGCAAGATTTCATCTGGAGAGAGAGGGGAGAAAGAGGTCAGAGCATAGGGTAGGGCAGTGTGAGCAGAACCAGCGGTGTCGTTTGACTTAGCAAACGAGGATCGGATGTCGTCAACCTTCTTTTCAAAATGGTTGACGAAGTCATCTGCAGAGAGGGGGGGTGGGGGTTCAGGAGGGAGGAGAAGGTGGCAAAGAGCTTCCTAGGGTTAGAGGCAGATGCTTGGAATTTAGAATGGTAGAAAGTGGCTTTAGCAGCAGAGACAGAGGAGGAAAATGTAGAGAGGAGGGAGTGAAAGGATGCAGGTCCGCAGGGAGGCGAGTTTTCCTCCATTTCCGCTCGGCTGCCCGGAGCCCTGTTCTGTGAGCTCGCAATGAGTCGTCGAGCCACGGAGCGGGAGGGGAGGACCGAGCCGGCCTGGAGGATAGGGGACATAGAAAGTCAAAGGATGCAGAAAGGGAGGAGAGGAGGGTTGAGGAGGCAGAATCAGGAGATAGGTTGGAGAAGGTTTGAGCAGAGGGAACAGATGATAGGATGGAAGAGGAGAGAGTAGCGGGAGGAGAGAGAGCGAAGGTTGGGACGGCGCAATACCATCCGAGTAGGGGCAGTGTGGGAAGTGTTGGATGAGAGCGAGAGGGAAAAAGGATACAAGGTAGTGGTCGGAGACTTGGAGGAGTTGCAATGAGGTTAGTGGAAGAACAGCATCTAGTAAAGATGAGGTCAAGCGTATTGCCTGCCTTGTGAGTAGGGGGAAGGTGAGAGGGTGAGGTCAAAAGAGGAGAGGAGTGGAAAGGAGGCAGAGAGGAATGAGTCAAAGGTAGACGTGGGGGATGTTAAAGTCGCCCAGAACTGTGAGAGGTGAGCCGTCCTCAGGAAAGGAGCTTATCAAGGCATCAAGCTCATTGATGAACTCTCCAAGGGAACCTGGAGGGCGATAAATGATAAGGATGTTAAGCTTGAAAGGGCTGGTAACTGTGACAGCATGGAATTCAAAGGAGGCGATAGACAGATGGGTAAGGGGAGAAAGAGAGAAAGAACACTTGGGAGAGATGAGGATCCCGGTGCCACCACCCCGCTGACCAGAAGCTCTCGGGGTGTGCGAGAACACGTGGGCGGACGAGGAGAGAGCAGTAGGAGTAGCAGTGTTATCTGTGGTGATCCATGTTTCCGTCAGTGCCAAGAAGTCGAGGGACTGGAGGGAGGCATAGGCTGAGATGAACTCTGCCTTGTTGGCCGCAGATCGGCAGTTCCAGAGGCTACCGGAGACCTGGAACCCACGTGGGTCGTACGCGCTGGGACCACCAGATTAGGGTACGCGGCCACGCGGTGTGGAGCGTTTGTATGGTCTGTGCAGAGAGGAGAGAACAGGGATAGACAGACACATAGTTGACAGGCTACAGAAAAGGCTACGCTAATGCAAGGAGATTGGAATGACAAGTGGACTACACGTCTCGAATGTTCAGAAAGTTAAGCTTACGTAGCAAGAATCTTATTGACTAAAATGATTAAAATGATACAGTACTGCTGAAGTAGGCTAGCTGGCAGTAGCTGCGTTGTTGACACTACACTAATCAAGTCGTCCGTTGAGTGTAATAGTTTCTACAGTGCTACTATTCGTGGGCTAGCTGGCTAGCTAGCAGTGTTGTTTACGTTACGTTGCGTTAAAAGAACGACAATAGCTGGCTAGCTAACCTAGAAAATCGCTCTAGACTACACAATTATCTTTGAAACAAAGACGGCTATGTAGCTAGCTATGTAGCTAGCTACGATCAAACAAATCAAACCGTTGTACTGTAATGAAATGAAATGAAAATGTGATACTACCTGACCGGGTTGTTGAATTCGAAACAGTAGACGTTGGCTATTGTTAGCTGTTGGCTGTTGGCTGGGGGCTAGCAGAGTCTCCTACGTTAAGGACGACAAATAGCTGGCTAGCGAACCTCGGTAAATTAAGATAATCACTCCAAGACTACACACTCTAAACTACACAATTATCTTGAAACAAAGACAGCTATGTAGCTAGCTAACACTAAACTAATCAAGTCGTTCAGTTGAGTGAATAGCACTACAGTGATGCTAATCTGTGGGCGTTTGCTAGCGTTTGCTAGCTGCTGGGCTTAATAGCAGTGAAGGCTACGTTAGGGGGCGACGAAATACGATAATTATGCAATTATCTCTGATACAAGGACGGCTATGTAGCCAGCTAAGAAGAAATTGCAAGATTAGACAAATCAACCGTTGTACTATAATGAAAAAGTTATACTACCTGCGGAGCGAAGTGCGATGCGACCGCTCGCTCCAACCCGGAAGTAGAGACGTGATACAGACCTGATACAACCCACCGTCAGACCTGATACAACCCACCGTCAGACCTGATACAACCCACCGTCAGACCTGATACAACCCACCGTCAGACCTGCTACAACCCACCATCAGACCTGATACAACCCACCTGATACAACCCACCGTCAGACTTGATACGACCCACCTGATACAACCCACCGTCAGACCTGATACAACCCACCTGATACAACCCACCGTCAGACCTGATACAACCCACCGTCAGACCTGATACAACCCACCGTCAGACCTGATACAAACCCACCGTCAGACCTGATACAACCCACCTGATACAACCCACCGTCAGACCTGATACAACCCACCGTCAGACCTGATACAACCCACCGTCAGACCTGCTACAACCCACCATCAGACCTGATACAACCCACCTGATACAACCCACCGTCAGACTTGATACGACCCACCTGATACAACCCACCGTCAGACCTGATACAACCCACCGTCAGACCTGATACAACCCACCTGATACAACCCACCGTCAGACCTGATACAACCCACCGTCAGACCTGATACAACCCACCGTCAGACCTGATATACAACCCACCGTCAGACCTGATACAACCCACCATTAGACCTGATACAACCCACAGTCAGACCTGATACAACCCACCATCAGACCTGATATACAACCCACCTGATACAACCCACCGTCAGACCTGATACAACCCACCGTCAGACCTGATATTACAACCCACCGTCAGACCTGATACAATCCACCGTCAGACCTGATACAACCCAGACCTGATACAACCCACCATCAGACCTGATACAACCCACCGTCAGACCTGATACAATCCACCGTCAGACCTGATACAACCCACCATCAGACCTGCTACAACCCACCGTCAGACCCGATACAACCCACCGTCAGACCTGATACAACCCACCGTCAGACCTGATACAACCCACCTTCAGACCTGATACAACCCACCGTCAGACCTGATACAACCCACCTGATACAACCCACCGTCAGACCTGATACAACCCACCGTCAGACCTGATACAACCCACCGTCAGACCTGATACAACCCACCGTCAGACCTGCTACAACCCACCATCAGACCTGATACAACCCACCATCAGACCTGATACAACCCACCGTCATACCTGATACAACCCACCGTCAGACCTGATACAACCCACCGTCAGACCTGATACAACCCACCGTCAGACCTGATACAACCCACCTGATACAACCCACCGTCAGACTTGATACGACCCACCTGATACAACCCACCGTCAGACCTGATACAACCCACCGTCAGACCTGATACAACCCACCTGATACAACCCACCGTCAGACCTGATACAACCCACCGTCAGACCTGATATACAACCCACCGTCAGACCTGATACAACCCACCATTAGACCTGATACAACCCACAGTCAGACCTGATACAACCCACCATCAGACCTGATATACAACCCACCTGATACAACCCACAGTCAGACCTGATACAACCCACCATCAGACCTGATATACAACCCACCTGATACAACCCACCGTCAGACCTGATACAACCCACCGTCAGACCTGATACAACCCACCGTCAGACCTGATACAACCCACCGTCAGACCTGATACAACCCACCATCAGACCTGATACAACCCACCGTCAGACCTGATACAACCCACCGTCAGACCTGATACAACCCACCGTCAGACCTGATACAACCCACCATCAGACCTGCTACAACCACCATCAGACCTGGGATACAACCCACCTGATACAACCCACTGTCAGACTTGATACCACCCACCTGATACAACCACCGTCAGACCTGACAACCCACCTGATACATCCCACCGTCAGACCTGATACAACCCACCGTCAGACCTGATACAACCCACCGTCAGACCTGATATACAACCCACCTTCAGACCTGATAACCCACCATCAGACCTGATACAACCCACCATCAGACCTGATACAACCCACCGTCATACCTGATACAAACCCATCACAGACCTTACAACCCACCATCAGACCTGATACAACCCACCGTCAGACCTGATTACAACCCACCGTCAGACCTGATACAACCCACCGTCAGACCTGATACAACCCACCGTCAGACCTGATACAACCCACCGTCAGACCTGATACAACCCACCGTCAGACCTGCTACAACCCACCATCAGACCTGATACAACCCACCTGATACAACCCACCGTCAGACTTGATACGACCCACCTGATACAACCCACCGTCAGACCTGATACAACCCACCTGATACAACCCACCGTCAGACCTGATACAACCCACCGTCAGACCTGATACAACCCACCATTAGACCTGATACAACCCACAGTCAGACCTGATACAACCCACCATCAGACCTGATATACAACCCACCTGATACAACCCACAGTCAGACCTGATACAACCCACCATCAGACCTGATATACAACCCACCTGATACAACCCACCGTCAGACCTGATACAACCCACCGTCAGACCTGATATTACAACCCACCGTCAGACCTGATACAATCCACCGTCAGACCTGATACAACCCAGACCTGATACAACCCACCATCAGACCTGATACAAACCGTCAGACCAAATCACCGTGACCTGATAAAATCCAGACCTGATACAACCCACCATCAGACCTGCTACAACCCACCCAGACCTGATACAACCCACCATCAGACCTGTGCACAACCCACCGTCAGACCCGATACAACCCACCTTCAGACCTGATACAACCCACCGTCAGACCTGATACACCAACCTTCAGACCTGATACAACCACCGTCAGACCTGATACAACCCACCATCCCTGATGCAAACCCACCTGATACAACCCACCGTCAGACCTACACAACCCAGACCTGATACAACCCACCCATCAGACCTGATACAACCCACCGTCAGACCTGATACAACCCACCGTCAGACCTGATACAACCCAGAGACCTGCTACAACCCACCATCAGACCTGATACAACCCACCGTCAGACCTGATATACAACCCACCTTCAGACCTGATACAACCCCACCGTCAGACCTGCTACAACCCACCATCAGACCTGATACAACCCACCGTCATACCTGATACAACCCCACCGTCAGACCTTACAACCCCACCATCAGACCTGATACAACCCACGTCAGGCCTGATACACAACCCACCGTCAGACCTGATACAACCCACCGTCAGACCTGATACTACAACCCACCCGTCAGACCTGATACAACCCACCGTCAGACCTGAAAGTACAACCCACCGTCAGACCTGATACAACCCACCATCAGACCTGATACAACCCACCTGATACAACCCACCGTCAGACCTGATACAACCCACCTGATACAACCCACCGTCAGACCTGATACAACCCACCAGACCTGATACAACCCACCGTCAGACCTGATACAACCCACCGTCAGACCTGATACAACCCACCGTCAGACCTGATACAACCCACCGTCAGACCTGATACAACCCACCGTCAGACCTGATACAACCCACCTGATACAACCCACCGTCAGACCTGATACAACCCACCGTCAGACCTGATACAACCCACCTGATACAACCCACCGTCAGACCTGATACAACCCACCGTCAGACCTGATACAACCCACCGTCAGACCTGATACAACCCACCGTCAGACCTGATACAACCCGACCTGATACAACCCACCGTCAGACCTGATACAACCCACCGTCAGACCTGATACAACCCACCGTCAGACCTGATACAACCCAGACCTGATACAACCCACCGTCAGACCTGCTACAACCCACCGTCGAACCGATACAACCCACCGTCCAGACCTGATACAACCCACCCGTCAGACATTATAGCCACCTTCCAGACCTGATACAACCCACCTGTCAGACCTGATACAACCCACCTGATACAACCCCGTCGGAGCCTGTGCAACCCACCATCAGACCACAGTACAACCCACCGTCGGAGCCACTGATACAATCCACCGTCAGACCTGATACAACCCAGACCTGATACAACCACCATCGGAGCCTGATACAACCCACCGTCAGACCTGATACAACCCACCGTCGGAGCCTGATGCAACCCACCGTCCAGACCTGCTACAACCCACCCGCCAGACCTGATACAACCCACATGATACAACCCACCGTCAGACTCTGATACGACCCACCTGATACAACCCGTCCAGACCTGATACAACCCACAGTACAACCCACCTCAGACCTAGACAACCCACCGTCAGACCTGATATACAACCCACCGTCAGACCTGATACAACCCACCGTCAGACCTGATACAACCCACCGTCAGACCTGATACAACCCACCATCAGACCTGATACAACCCACCGTCAGACCTGATACAACCCACCGTCAGACCTGATACAACCCACCGTCAGACCTGATACAACCCACCGTCAGACCTGATACAACCCACCGTCAGACCTGATACAACCCACCGTCAGACCTGATACAACCCACCGTCAGACCTGATACAACCCACCGTCAGACCTGATACAACCCACCGTCAGACCTGATACAACCACCGTCAGACCTGATACAACCCACCATCAGACCTGATACAACCCACCGTCAGACCTGATACAACCCACCGTCAGACCTGATACAACCCAGACCTGATACAACCCACCATCAGACCTGATACAACCCACCGTCAGACCTGATACAACCCACCGTCAGACCTGATACAACCCACCGTCAGACCTGATACAACCCACCGTCAGACCTGATACAACCCACCGTCAGACCTGATACAACCCACCGACCTGATACAACCCACCGTCAGACCTGATACAACCCACCGTCAGACCTGATACAACCCACCGTCAGACCTGATACAACCCACCGTCAGACCTGATACAACCCACCGTCAGACCTGATACAACCCACCGTCAGACCTGATACAACCCACCGTCAGACCTGATACAACCCACCGTCAGACCTGATACAACCCACCGTCAGACCTGATACAACCCACCGTCAGACCTGATACAACCCACCTGATACAACCCACCGTCAGACCTGATACAACCCACCGTCAGACCTGATACAACCCACCGTCAGACCTGATACAACCCACCGTCAGACCTGATACAACCCACCATCAGACCTGATACAACCCACCGTCAGACCTGATACAACCCACCTGATACAACCCACCGTCAGACCTGATACAACCCACCGTCAGACCTGATACAACCCACCGTCAGACCTGATACAACCCACCGTCAGACCTGATACAACCCACCGTCAGACCTGATACAACCCACCGTCAGACCTGATACAACCCACCGTCAGACCTGATACAACCCACCGTCAGACCTGATACAACCCACCGTCAGACCTGATACAACCCACCGTCAGACCTGATACAACCCACCGTCAGACCTGATACAACCCACCGTCAGACCTGATACAACCCACCGTCAGACCTGATACAACCCACCGTCAGACCTGATACAACCCACCTGATACAACCCACCGTCAGACCTGATACAACCCACCGTCAGACCTGATACAACCCACCGTCAGACCTGATACAACCCACCGTCAGACCTGATACAACCCACCATCAGACCTGATACAACCCACCGTCAGACCTGATACAACCGTCAGACCTGATACAACCCACCGTCAGACCTGATACAACCCACCGTCAGACCTGATACAACCCACCGTCAGACCTGATACAACCCACCGTCAGACCTGATACAACCCACCATCAGACCTGATACAACCCACCGTCAGACCTGATACAACCCACCGTCAGACCTGATACAACCCACCGTCAGACCTGATACAACCCACCGTCAGACCTGATACAACCTGATACAACCCACCATCAGACCTGATACAACCCACCTGCTACAACCCACCGTCAGACCTGATACAACCCACCGTCAGACCTGATACAACCCACCGTCAGACCTGATACAACCCACCTGATACAACCCACCGTCAGACCTGATACAACCCACCGTCAGACCTGATACAACCCACCGTCAGACCTGATACAACCCACCTGATACAACCCACCGTCAGACCTGATACAACCCACCGTCAGACCTGATACAACCCACCGTCAGACCTGATACAACCCACCGTCAGACCTGATACAACCCACCATCAGACCTGATACAACCCACCGTCAGACCTGATACACCACCCACCTGATACAACCCACCGTCAGACCTGATACAACCCACCGTCAGACCTGATACAACCCACCGTCAGACCTGATACAACCCACCGTCAGACCTGATACAACCCACCGTCAGACCTGATACAACCCAGACCTGATACAACCCACCGTCAGACCTGATACAACCCACCGTCAGACCTGATACAACCCACCGTCAGACCTGATACAACCCACCGTCAGACCTGATACAACCCACCGTCAGACCTGATACAACCCACCGTCAGACCTGATACAACCCACCGTCAGACCTGATACAACCCACCGTCAGACCTGATACAACCCACCGTCAGACCTGATACAACCCGACCTGATACAACCCACCGTCAGACCTGATACAACCCACCGTCAGACCTGATACAACCCACCGTCAGACCTGATACAACCCACCATCAGACCTGATACAACCCACCGTCAGACCTGATACAACCCACCGTCAGACCTGATACAACCCACCATCAGACCTGATACAACCCACCTGATACACACCTCAGACCTGATACAACCCACCGTCAGACCTGATACAACCCACCGTCAGACCTGATACAACCCACCGTCAGACCTGATACAACCCAGACCTGATACAACCCACCATCAGACCTGCTACAACCCACCGTCAGACCTGATACAACCCACCGTCAGACCTGATACAACCCACCGTCAGACCTGATACAACCCACCATCAGACCTGATACAACCTGATACAACCCACCATCAGACCTGATACAACCCACCTGATACAACCCACCGTCAGACCTGATACAACCCACCGTCAGACCTGATACAACCCACCGTCAGACCTGATACAACCCACCGTCAGACCTGATACAACCCACCGTCAGACCTGATACAACCCACCATCAGACCTGATACAACCCACCGTCAGACCTGATACAACCCACCGTCAGACCTGATACAACCCACCGTCAGACCTGATACAACCCACCGTCAGACCTGATACAACCCACCTGATACAACCCACCGTCAGACCTGATACAACCCACCTGATACAACCCACCGTCAGACCTGATACAACCCACCTGATACAACCCACCGTCAGACCTGATACAACCCACCGTCAGACCTGATACAACCCACCGTCAGACCTGATACAACCCACCGTCAGACCTGATACAACCCACCGTCAGACCTGATACAACCCACCGTCAGACCTGATACAACCCACCTGATACAACCCACCGTCAGACCTGATACAACCCACCGTCAGACCTGATACAACCCACCTGATACAACCCACCGTCAGACCTGATACAACCCACCATCAGACCTGATACAACCCACCGTCAGACCTGATACAACCCACCGTCAGACCTGATACAAACCCACCTGATACAACCCACCGTCAGACCTGATACAACCCACCGTCAGACCTGATACAACCCACCATCAGACCTGATACAACCCACCGTCAGACCTGATACAACCCACCGTCAGACCTGATACAACCCAGACCTGATACAACCCACCGTCAGACCTGATACAACCCACCGTCAGACCTGATACAACCCACCGTCAGACCTGATACAACCCACCGTCAGACCTGATACAACCCACCGTCAGACCTGATACAACCCACCGTCAGACCTGATACAACCCACCGTCAGACCTGATACAACCCACCGTCAGACCTGATACAACCCACCGTCAGACCTGATACAACCCACCGTCAGACCTGATACAACCCGACCTGATACAACCCACCGTCAGACCTGATACAACCCACCGTCAGACCTGATACAACCCAGACCTGATACAACCCACCGTCAGACCTGATACAACCCACCATCAGACCTGATACAACCCACCGTCAGACCTGATACAACCCACCATCAGACCTGATACAACCCACCTGATACAACCCACCGTCAGACCTGATACAACCCACCGTCAGACCTGATACAACCCACCGTCAGACCTGATACAACCCACCGTCAGACCTGATACAACCCACCGTCAGACCTGATACAACCCGACCTGATACAACCCACCGTCAGACCTGATACAACCCACCGTCAGACCTGATACAACCCACCGTCAGACCTGATACAACCCACCGTCAGACCTGATACAACCCACCGTCAGACCTGATACAACCCAGACCTGATACAACCCACCATCAGACCTGATACAACCCACCGTCAGACCTGATACAACCCACCGTCAGACCTGATACAACCCACCGTCAGACCTGATACAACCCACCGTCAGACCTGATACAACCCACCGTCAGACCTGATACAACCCACCGTCAGACCTGATACAACCCACCGTCAGACCTGATACAACCCACCGTCAGACCTGATACAACCCACCGTCAGACCTGATACAACCCACCTGATACAACCCACCGTCAGACCTGATACAACCCACCGTCAGACCTGATACAACCCACCGTCAGACCTGATACAACCCACCGTCAGACCTGATACAACCCACCATCAGACCTGATACAACCCACCGTCAGACCTGATACAACCCACCGTCAGACCTGATACAACCCACCATCAGACCTGATACAACCCACCGTCAGACCTGATACAACCCACCGTCAGACCTGATACAACCCACCGTCAGACCTGATACAACCCACCATCAGACCTGATACAACCCACCGTCAGACCTGATACAACCCACCGTCAGACCTGATACAACCCACCGTCAGACCTGATACAACCCACCATCAGACCTGATACAACCCACCTGATACAACCCACCGTCAGACCTGATACAACCCACCGTCAGACCTGATACAACCCACCGTCAGACCTGATACAACCCACCTGATACAACCCACCGTCAGACCTGATACAACCCACCGTCAGACCTGATACAACCCACCGTCAGACCTGATACAACCCACCGTCAGACCTGATACAACCCACCGTCAGACCTGATACAACCCACCGTCAGACCTGATACAACCCACCGTCAGACCTGATACAACCCACCATCAGACCTGATACAACCCACCTGATACAACCCACCGTCAGACCTGATACAACCCACCTGATACAACCCACCGTCAGACCTGATACAACCCACCTGATACAACCCACCGTCAGACCTGATACAACCCACCGTCAGACCTGATACAACCCACCGTCAGACCTGATACAACCCACCGTCAGACCTGATACAACCCACCGTCAGACCTGATACAACCCACCGTCAGACCTGATACAACCCACCTGATACAACCCACCGTCAGACCTGATACAACCCACCGTCAGACCTGATACAACCCACCTGATACAACCCACCGTCAGACCTGATACAACCCACCGTCAGACCTGATACAACCCACCGTCAGACCTGATACAACCCACCGTCAGACCTGATACAACCCACCTGATACAACCCACCGTCAGACCTGATACAACCCACCGTCAGACCTGATACAACCCACCGTCAGACCTGATACAACCCACCGTCAGACCTGATACAACCCAGACCTGATACAACCCACCATCAGACCTGATACAACCCACCGTCAGACCTGATACAACCCACCGTCAGACCTGATACAACCCAGACCTGATACAACCCACCATCAGACCTGCTACAACCCACCGTCAGACCCGATACAACCCACCGTCAGACCTGATACAACCCACCGTCAGACCTGATACAACCCACCGTCAGACCTGATACAACCCACCGTCAGACCTGATACAACCCACCTGATACAACCCACCGTCAGACCTGATACAACCCACCATCAGACCTGATACAACCCACCGTCAGACCTGATACAACCCACCGTCAGACCTGATACAACCCAGACCTGATACAACCCACCATCAGACCTGATACAACCCACCGTCAGACCTGATACAACCCACCGTCAGACCTGATACAACCCACCGTCAGACCTGATACAACCCACCGTCAGACCTGATACAACCCACCGTCAGACCTGATACAACCCACCGTCAGACCTGATACAACCCACCGTCAGACCTGATACAACCCACCGTCAGACCTGATACAACCCACCTGATACAACCCACCGTCAGACCTGATACAACCCACCGTCAGACCTGATACAACCCACCGTCAGACCTGATACAACCCACCGTCAGACCTGATACAACCCACCGTCAGACCTGATACAACCCACCGTCAGACCTGATACAACCCACTCAGACCTGATACAACCCACCATCAGACCTGATACAACCCACCGTCAGACCTGATACAACCCACCGTCAGACCTGATACAACCCACCGTCAGACCTGATACAACCCACCGTCAGACCTGATACAACCCACCGTCAGACCTGATACAACCCACCGTCAGACCTGATACAACCCACCGTCAGACCTGATACAACCCACCATCAGACCTGATACAACCTGATACAACCCACCATCAGACCTGATACAACCCACCTGCTACAACCCACCGTCAGACCTGATACAACCCACCGTCAGACCTGATACAACCCACCGTCAGACCTGATACAACCCACCGTCAGACCTGATACAACCCACCGTCAGACCTGATACAACCCACCGTCAGACCTGATACAACCCACCGTCAGACCTGATACAACCCACCGTCAGACCTGATACAACCCACCGTCAGACCTGATACAACCCACCGTCAGACCTGATACAACCCACCGTCAGACCTGATACAACCCACCATCAGACCTGATACAACCCACCTGATACAACCCACCGTCAGACCTGATACAACCCACCTGATACAACCCACCGTCAGACCTGATACAACCCACCTGATACAACCCACCGTCAGACCTGATACAACCCACCGTCAGACCTGATACAACCCACCGTCAGACCTGATACAACCCACCGTCAGACCTGATACAACCCACCGTCAGACCTGATACAACCCACCGTCAGACCTGATACAACCCACCGTCAGACCTGATACAACCCACCTGATACAACCCACCGTCAGACCTGATACAACCCACCGTCAGACCTGATATACAACCCACCGTCAGACCTGATACAACCCACCATCAGACCTGATACAACCCACCGTCAGACCTGATACAACCCACCGTCAGACCTGATACAACCCACCTGATACAACCCACCGTCAGACCTGATACAACCCACCGTCAGACCTGATACAACCCACCGTCAGACCTGATACAACCCACCATCAGACCTGATACAACCCACCGTCAGACCTGATACAACCCACCGTCAGACCTGATACAACCCACCTGATACAACCCACCGTCAGACCTGATACAACCCACCATCAGACCTGATACAACCCACCGTCAGACCTGATACAACCCACCGTCAGACCTGATACAACCCACCGTCAGACCTGATACAACCCACCGTCAGACCTGATACAACCCACCGTCAGACCTGATACAACCCACCGTCAGACCTGATACAACCCACCGTCAGACCTGATACAACCCAGACCTGATACAACCCACCATCAGACCTGATACAACCCACCGTCAGACCCGATACAACCCACCGTCAGACCTGATACAACCCACCGTCAGACCTGATACAACCCACCGTCAGACCTGATACAACCCACCGTCAGACCTGATACAACCCACCTGATACAACCCACCGTCAGACCTGATACAACCCACCGTCAGACCTGATACAACCCACCGTCAGACCTGATACAACCCACCGTCAGACCTGATACAACCCACCGTCAGACCTGATACAACCCACCGTCAGACCTGATACAACCCACCGTCAGACCTGATACAACCCACCGTCAGACCTGATACAACCCACCATCAGACCTGATACAACCCACCGTCAGACCTGATACAACCCACCGTCAGACCTGATACAACCCACCGTCAGACCTGATACAACCCACCGTCAGACCTGATACAACCCACCATCAGACCTGATACAACCCACCGTCAGACCTGATACAACCCACCGTCAGACCTGATACAACCCACCGTCAGACCTGATACAACCCACCGTCAGACCTGATACAACCCACCGTCAGACCTGATACAACCCACCGTCAGACCTGATACAACCCACCGTCAGACCTGATACAACCCACCGTCAGACCTGATACAACCCACCGTCAGACCTGATACAACCCACCGTCAGACCTGATACAACCCACCGTCAGACCTGATACAACCCACCGTCAGACCTGATACAACCCACCGTCAGACCTGATACAACCCACCATCAGACCTGATACAACCCACCGTCAGACCTGATACAACCCACCGTCAGACCTGATACAACCCACCGTCAGACCTGATACAACCCACCGTCAGACCTGATACAACCCACCGTCAGACCTGATACAACCCACCGTCAGACCTGATACAACCCACCTCAGACCTGATACAACCCACCATCAGACCTGATACAACCCACCGTCAGACCTGATACAACCCACCGTCAGACCTGATACACCCACCTCAGACCTGATACAACCCACCGTCAGACCTGATACAACCCACCGTCAGACCTGATACAACCCACCGTCAGACCTGATACAACCCACCGTCAGACCTGATACAACCCACCATCAGACCTGATACAACCTGATACAACCCACCATCAGACCTGATACAACCCACCTGCTACAACCCACCGTCAGACCTGATACAACCCACCGTCAGACCTGATACAACCCACCGTCAGACCTGATACAACCCACCGTCAGACCTGATACAACCCACCGTCAGACCTGATACAACCCACCGTCAGACCTGATACAACCCACCGTCAGACCTGATACAACCCACCGTCAGACCTGATACAACCCACCATCAGACCTGATACAACCCACCGTCAGACCTGATACAACCCACCGTCAGACCTGATACAACCCACCTGATACAACCCACCGTCAGACCTGATACAACCCACCGTCAGACCTGATACAACCCACCGTCAGACCTGATACAACCCACCGTCAGACCTGATACAACCCACCGTCAGACCTGATACAACCCACCGTCAGACCTGATACAACCCACCGTCAGACCTGATACAACCCACCTGATACAACCCACCGTCAGACCTGATACAACCCACCGTCAGACCTGATATACAACCCACCGTCAGACCTGATACAACCCACCGTCAGACCTGATACAACCCACCGTCAGACCTGATACAACCCACCGTCAGACCTGATACAACCCACCTGATACAACCCACCGTCAGACCTGATACAACCCACCGTCAGACCTGATATACAACCCACCGTCAGACCTGATACAACCCACCGTCAGACCTGATACAACCCACCGTCAGACCTGATACAACCCACCGTCAGACCTGATACACCACCCAGACCTGATACAACCCACCGTCAGACCTGATACAACCCACCGTCAGACCTGATACAACCCACCATCAGACCTGATACAACCCACCGTCAGACCTGATACAACCCACCGTCAGACCTGATACAACCCACCGTCAGACCTGATACAACCCACCGTCAGACCTGATACAACCCACCGTCAGACCTGATACAACCCACCGTCAGACCTGATACAACCCACCGTCAGACCTGATACAACCCACCGTCAGACCTGATACAACCCACCGTCAGACCTGATACAACCCACCGTCAGACCTGATACAACCCACCATCAGACCTGATACAACCCACCGTCAGACCTGATACAACCCACCGTCAGACCTGATACAACCCACCTGATACAACCCACCGTCAGACCTGATACAACCCACCGTCAGACCTGATACAACCCACCTGATACAACCCACCGTCAGACCTGATACAACCCACCGTCAGACCTGATACAACCCACCGTCAGACCTGATACAACCCACCGTCAGACCTGATACAACCCACCATCAGACCTGATACAACCCACCGTCAGACCTGATACAACCCACCGTCAGACCTGATACAACCCACCGTCAGACCTGATACAACCCACCGTCAGACCTGATACAACCCACCGTCAGACCTGATACAACCCACCGTCAGACCTGATACAACCCACCGTCAGACCTGATACAACCCACCGTCAGACCTGATACAACCCACCATCAGACCTGATACAACCCACCGTCAGACCTGATACAACCCACCGTCAGACCTGATACAACCCACCGTCAGACCTGATACAACCCACCGTCAGACCTGATACAACCCACCGTCAGACCTGATACAACCCACCGTCAGACCTGATACAACCCACCGTCAGACCTGATACAACCCACCGTCAGACCTGATACAACCCACCGTCAGACCTGATACAACCCACCGTCAGACCTGATACAACCCACCGTCAGACCTGATACAACCCACCGTCAGACCTGATACAACCCACCGTCAGACCTGATACAACCCACCGTCAGACCTGATACAACCCACCTGATACAACCCACCGTCAGACCTGATACAACCCACCGTCAGACCTGATACAACCCACCGTCAGACCTGATACAACCCACCGTCAGACCTGATACAACCCACCGTCAGACCTGATACAACCCACCGTCAGACCTGATACAACCCACCGTCAGACCTGATACAACCCACCGTCAGACCTGATACAACCCACCGTCAGACCTGATACAACCCACCGTCAGACCTGATACAACCCACCGTCAGACCTGATACAACCCACCGTCAGACCTGATACAACCCACCGTCAGACCTGATACAACCCACCGTCAGACCTGATACAACCCACCGTCAGACCTGATACAACCCACCGTCAGACCTGATACAACCCACCGTCAGACCTGATACAACCCACCGTCAGACCTGATACAACCCACCGTCAGACCTGATACAACCCACCGTCAGACCTGATACAACCCACCGTCAGACCTGATACAACCCACCGTCAGACCTGATACAACCCACCGTCAGACCTGATACAACCCACCGTCAGACCTGATACAACCCACCGTCAGACCTGATACAACCCAGACCTGATACAACCCACCATCAGACCTGATACAACCCACCGTCAGACCTGATACAACCCACCGTCAGACCTGATACAACCCACCGTCAGACCTGATACAACCCACCGTCAGACCTGATACAACCCACCGTCAGACCTGATACAACCCACCGTCAGACCTGATACAACCCACCGTCAGACCTGATACAACCCACCGTCAGACCTGATACAACCCACCGTCAGACCTGATACAACCCACCGTCAGACCTGATACAACCCACCATCAGACCTGATACAACCCACCGTCAGACCTGATACAACCCACCGTCAGACCTGATACAACCCACCGTCAGACCTGATACAACCCACCTGATACAACCCACCGTCAGACCTGATACAACCCACCGTCAGACCTGATACAACCCACCGTCAGACCTGATACAACCCACCGTCAGACCTGATACAACCCACCGTCAGACCTGATACAACCCACCGTCAGACCTGATACAACCCACCGTCAGACCTGATACAACCCACGTCAGACCTGATACAACCCACCTGATACAACCCACCGTCAGACCTGATACAACCCACCGTCAGACCTGATACAACCCACCGTCAGACCTGATACAACCTGATACAACCCACCATCAGACCTGATACAACCCACCTGATACAACCCACCGTCAGACCTGATACAACCCACCGTCAGACCTGATACAACCCACCGTCAGACCTGATACAACCCACCGTCAGACCTGATACAACCCACCGTCAGACCTGATACAACCCACCGTCAGACCTGATACAACCCACCGTCAGACCTGATACAACCCACCGTCAGACCTGATACAACCCACCGTCAGACCTGATACAACCCACCGTCAGACCTGATACAACCCAGACCTGATACAACCCACCATCAGACCTGATACAACCCACCGTCAGACCTGATACAACCCACCGTCAGACCTGATACAACCCACCGTCAGACCTGATACAACCCACCATCAGACCTGATACAACCCACCATCAGACCTGATACAACCCACCTGATACAACCCACCGTCAGACCTGATACAACCCACCGTCAGACCTGATACAACCCACCATCAGACCTGATACAACCCACCGTCAGACCTGATACAACCCACCGTCAGACCTGATACAACCCACCGTCAGACCTGATACAACCCACCGTCAGACCTGATACAACCCACCGTCAGACCTGATACAACCCACCGTCAGACCTGATACAACCCACCTGATACAACCCACCGTCAGACCTGATACAACCCACCGTCAGACCTGATACAACCCACCTGATACAACCCACCGTCAGACCTGATACAACCCACCTGATACAACCCACCGTCAGACCTGATACAACCCACCGTCAGACCTGATACAACCCACCGTCAGACCTGATATACAACCCACCGTCAGACCTGATACAACCCACCATCAGACCTGATACAACCCACCGTCAGACCTGATACAACCCACCGTCAGACCTGATACAACCCACCTGATACAACCCACCGTCAGACCTGATACAACCCACCGTCAGACCTGATACAACCCACCGTCAGACCTGATACAACCCACCGTCAGACCTGATACAACCCACCGTCAGACCTGATACAACCCACCGTCAGACCTGATACAACCCAGACCTGATACAACCCACCGTCAGACCTGATACAACCCACCGTCAGACCTGATATACAACCCACCGTCAGACCTGATACAACCCACCGTCAGACCTGATACAACCCACCGTCAGACCTGATACAACCCACCGTCAGACCTGATACAACCCACCTGATACAACCCACCGTCAGACCTGATACAACCCACCATCAGACCTGATACAACCCACCGTCAGACCTGATACAACCCACCGTCAGACCTGATACAACCCACCGTCAGACCTGATACAACCCACCGTCAGACCTGATACAACCCACCGTCAGACCTGATACAACCCACCGTCAGACCTGATACAACCCAGACCTGATACAACCCACCATCAGACCTGATACAACCCACCGTCAGACCTGATACAACCCACCGTCAGACCTGATACAACCCACCGTCAGACCTGATACAACCCACCGTCAGACCTGATACAACCCACCGTCAGACCTGATACAACCCACCGTCAGACCTGATACAACCCACCGTCAGACCTGATACAACCCACCATCAGACCTGATACAACCCACCGTCAGACCTGATACAACCCACCGTCAGACCTGATACAACCCACCGTCAGACCTGATACAACCCAGACCTGATACAACCCACCGTCAGACCTGATACAACCCACCGTCAGACCTGATACAACCCACCGTCAGACCTGATACAACCCACCGTCAGACCTGATACAACCCACCGTCAGACCTGATACAACCCACCGTCAGACCTGATACAACCCAGACCTGATACAACCCACCATCAGACCTGCTACAACCCACCGTCAGACCCGATACAACCCACCGTCAGACCTGATACAACCCAGACCTGATACAACCCACCATCAGACCTGCTACAACCCACCGTCAGACCCGATACAACCCACCGTCAGACCTGATACAACCCACCGTCAGACCTGATACAACCCACCATCAGACCTGATACAACCTGATACAACCCACCATCAGACCTGATACAACCCACCTGCTACAACCCACCGTCAGACCTGATACAACCCACCGTCAGACCTGATACAACCCACCGTCAGACCTGATACAACCCACCGTCAGACCTGATACAACCCACCGTCAGACCTGATACAACCCACCGTCAGACCTGATACAACCCACCGTCAGACCTGATACAACCCACCGTCAGACCTGATACAACCCACCGTCAGACCTGATACAACCCACCGTCAGACCTGATACAACCCACCTCAGACCTGATACAACCCACCGTCAGACCTGATACAACCCACCGTCAGACCTGATACAACCCACCGTCAGACCTGATACAACCCACCATCAGACCTGATACAACCCACCGTCAGACCTGATACAACCCACCGTCAGACCTGATACAACCCACCTGATACAACCCACCGTCAGACCTGATACAACCCACCGTCAGACCTGATACAACCCACCGTCAGACCTGATACAACCCACCGTCAGACCTGATACAACCCACCGTCAGACCTGATACAACCCACCGTCAGACCTGATACAACCCACCTGATACAACCCACCGTCAGACCTGATACAACCCACCATCAGACCTGATACAACCCACCATCAGACCTGATACAACCCACCGTCAGACCTGATACAACCCACCGTCAGACCTGATACAACCCACCGTCAGACCTGATACAACCCACCGTCAGACCTGATACAACCCACCGTCAGACCTGATACAACCCACCGTCAGACCTGATACAACCCACCGTCAGACCTGATACAACCCACCGTCAGACCTGATACAACCCACCGTCAGACCTGATACAACCCACCGTCAGACCTGATACAACCCACCATCAGACCTGATACAACCCACCTGATACAACCCACCGTCAGACTTGATACGACCCACCTGATACAACCCACCGTCAGACCTGATACAACCCACCGTCAGACCTGATACAACCCACCTGATACAACCCACCGTCAGACCTGATACAACCCACCGTCAGACCTGATACAACCCACCGTCAGACCTGATACAACCCACCGTCAGACCTGATACAACCCACCGTCAGACCTGATACAACCCACCATCAGACCTGATACAACCCACCGTCAGACCTGATACAACCCACCGTCAGACCTGATACAACCCACCGTCAGACCTGATACAACCCACCGTCAGACCTGATACAACCCACCGTCAGACCTGATACAACCCACCGTCAGACCTGATACAACCCACCGTCAGACCTGATACAACCCACCGTCAGACCTGATACAACCCACCGTCAGACCTGATACAACCCACCGTCAGACCTGATACAACCCACCGTCAGACCTGATACAACCCACCGTCAGACCTGATACAACCCACCGTCAGACCTGATACAACCCACCGTCAGACCTGATACAACCCCAGACCTGATACAACCCACCATCAGACCTGATACAACCCACCGTCAGACCTGATACAACCCACCGTCAGACCTGATACAACCCACCGTCAGACCTGATACAACCCACCGTCAGACCTGATACAACCCACCGTCAGACCTGATACAACCCACCGTCAGACCTGATACAACCCACCATCAGACCTGATACAACCCACCGTCAGACCTGATACAACCCACCGTCAGACCTGATACAACCCACCGTCAGACCTGATACAACCCACCATCAGACCTGATACAACCCACCGTCAGACCTGATACAACCCACCGTCAGACCTGATACAACCCACCGTCAGACCTGATACAACCCACCTGATACAACCCACCGTCAGACCTGATACAACCCACCGTCAGACCTGATACAACCCACCGTCAGACCTGATACAACCCACCGTCAGACCTGATACAACCCACCGTCAGACCTGATACAACCCACCGTCAGACCTGATACAACCCACCGTCAGACCTGATACAACCCACCGTCAGACCTGATACAACCCACCGTCAGACCTGATACAACCCACCATCAGACCTGATACAACCCACCGTCAGACCTGATACAACCCACCGTCAGACCTGATACAACCCACCGTCAGACCTGATACAACCCACCATCAGACCTGATACAACCTGATACAACCCACCATCAGACCTGATACAACCCACCTGCTACAACCCACCGTCAGACCTGATACAACCCACCGTCAGACCTGATACAACCCACCATCAGACCTGATACAACCCACCGTCAGACCTGATACAACCCACCGTCAGACCTGATACAACCCACCGTCAGACCTGATACAACCCACCGTCAGACCTGATACAACCCACCGTCAGACCTGATACAACCCACCGTCAGACCTGATACAACCCACCGTCAGACCTGATACAACCCACCGTCAGACCTGATACAACCCACCGTCAGACCTGATACAACCCACCGTCAGACCTGATACAACCCACCGTCAGACCTGATACAACCCACCATCAGACCTGATACAACCTGATACAACCCACCGTCAGACCTGATACAACCCACCTGCTACAACCCACCGTCAGACCTGATACAACCCACCGTCAGACCTGATACAACCCACCGTCAGACCTGATACAACCCACCGTCAGACCTGATACAACCCACCGTCAGACCTGATACAACCCACCGTCAGACCTGATACAACCCACCGTCAGACCTGATACAACCCACCGTCAGACCTGATACAACCCACCGTCAGACCTGATACAACCCACCTGATACAACCCACCGTCAGACCTGATACAACCCACCGTCAGACCTGATACAACCCACCTGATACAACCCACCGTCAGACCTGATACAACCCACCGTCAGACCTGATACAACCCACCGTCAGACCTGATACAACCCACCGTCAGACCTGATACAACCCACCGTCAGACCTGATACAACCCACCGTCAGACCTGATACAACCCAGCCTGATACAACCCACCGTCAGACCTGATACAACCCACCGTCAGACCTGATACAACCCACCATCAGACCTGATACAACCCACCGTCAGACCTGATACAACCCACCGTCAGACCTGATACAACCCACCATCAGACCTGATACAACCCACCGTCAGACCTGATACAACCCACCGTCAGACCTGATACAACCCACCGTCAGACCTGATACAACCCACCGTCAGACCTGATACAACCCACCGTCAGACCTGATACAACCCACCGTCAGACCTGATACAACCCACCGTCAGACCTGATACAACCCACCGTCAGACCTGATACAACCCACCTGATACAACCCACCGTCAGACTTGATACAACCCACCTGATACAACCCACCGTCAGACCTGATACAACCCACCGTCAGACCTGATACAACCCACCTGATACAACCCACCGTCAGACCTGATACAACCCACCGTCAGACCTGATACAACCCACCGTCAGACCTGATACAACCCACCGTCAGACCTGATACAACCCACCGTCAGACCTGATACAACCCACCGTCAGACCTGATACAACCCACCGTCAGACCTGATACAACCCACCGTCAGACCTGATACAACCCACCGTCAGACCTGATACAACCCACCGTCAGACCTGATACAACCCACCGTCAGACCTGATACAACCCACCGTCAGACCTGATACAACCCACCGTCAGACCTGATACAACCCACCGTCAGACCTGATACAACCCACCGTCAGACCTGATACAACCCACCGTCAGACCTGATACAACCCACCGTCAGACCTGATACAACCCACCGTCAGACCTGATACAACCCACCGTCAGACCTGATACAACCCACCGTCAGACCTGATACAACCCAGACCTGATACAACCCACCATCAGACCTGATACAACCCACCGTCAGACCTGATACAACCCACCGTCAGACCTGATACAACCCACCGTCAGACCTGATACAACCCACCGTCAGACCTGATACAACCCACCGTCAGACCTGATACAACCCACCGTCAGACCTGATACAACCCACCGTCAGACCTGATACAACCCACCGTCAGACCTGATACAACCCACCGTCAGACCTGATACAACCCACCGTCAGACCTGATACAACCCACCGTCAGACCTGATACAACCCACCGTCAGACCTGATACAACCCACCGTCAGACCTGATACAACCCACCGTCAGACCTGATACAACCCACCTGATACAACCCACCGTCAGACCTGATACAACCCACCGTCAGACCTGATACAACCCACCGTCAGACCTGATACAACCCACCGTCAGACCTGATACAACCCACCGTCAGACCTGATACAACCCACCGTCAGACCTGATACAACCCACCGTCAGACCTGATACAACCCACCGTCAGACCTGATACAACCCAGACCTGATACAACCCACCATCAGACCTGCTACAACCCACCGTCAGACCCGATACAACCCACCGTCAGACCTGATACAACCCACCGTCAGACCTGATACAACCCACCATCAGACCTGATACAACCTGATACAACCCACCATCAGACCTGATACAACCCACCTGCTACAACCCACCGTCAGACCTGATACAACCCACCGTCAGACCTGATACAACCCACCGTCAGACCTGATACAACCCACCGTCAGACCTGATACAACCCACCGTCAGACCTGATACAACCCACCGTCAGACCTGATACAACCCACCGTCAGACCTGATACAACCCACCGTCAGACCTGATACAACCCACCGTCAGACCTGATACAACCCACCGTCAGACCTGATACAACCCACCTCAGACCTGATACAACCCACCGTCAGACCTGATACAACCCACCGTCAGACCTGATACAACCCACCGTCAGACCTGATACAACCCACCGTCAGACCTGATACAACCCACCGTCAGACCTGATACAACCTGATACAACCCACCATCAGACCTGATACAACCCACCTGCTACAACCCACCGTCAGACCTGATACAACCCACCGTCAGACCTGATACAACCCACCATCAGACCTGATACAACCCACCGTCAGACCTGATACAACCCACCGTCAGACCTGATACAACCCACCGTCAGACCTGATACAACCCACCGTCAGACCTGATACAACCCACCGTCAGACCTGATACAACCCACCGTCAGACCTGATACAACCCACCTGATACAACCCACCGTCAGACCTGATACAACCCACCGTCAGACCTGATACAACCCACCTGATACAACCCACCGTCAGACCTGATACAACCCACCTGATACAACCCACCGTCAGACCTGATACAACCCACCGTCAGACCTGATACAACCCACCGTCAGACCTGATATACAACCCACCGTCAGACCTGATACAACCCACCATCAGACCTGATACAACCCACCGTCAGACCTGATACAACCCACCGTCAGACCTGATACAACCCACCTGATACAACCCACCGTCAGACCTGATACAACCCACCGTCAGACCTGATATACAACCCACCGTCAGACCTGATACAACCCACCGTCAGACCTGATACAACCCACCGTCAGACCTGATACAACCCACCGTCAGACCTGATACAACCCACCGTCAGACCTGATACAACCCACCGTCAGACCTGATATACAACCCACCGTCAGACCTGATACAACCCACCGTCAGACCTGATACAACCCACCGTCAGACCTGATACAACCCACCGTCAGACCTGATACAACCCACCTGATACAACCCACCGTCAGACCTGATACAACCCACCGTCAGACCTGATACAACCCACCGTCAGACCTGATACAACCCACCGTCAGACCTGATACAACCCACCGTCAGACCTGATACAACCCACCGTCAGACCTGATACAACCCACCGTCAGACCTGATACAACCCACCGTCAGACCTGATACAACCCAGACCTGATACAACCCACCATCAGACCTGATACAACCCACCGTCAGACCTGATACAACCCACCGTCAGACCTGATACAACCCACCGTCAGACCTGATACAACCCACCGTCAGACCTGATACAACCCACCGTCAGACCTGATACAACCCACCGTCAGACCTGATACAACCCACCGTCAGACCTGATACAACCCACCGTCAGACCTGATACAACCCACCGTCAGACCTGATACAACCCACCGTCAGACCTGATACAACCCACCGTCAGACCTGATACAACCCACCTGATACAACCCACCGTCAGACCTGATACAACCCACCGTCAGACCTGATACAACCCACCGTCAGACCTGATACAACCCACCGTCAGACCTGATACAACCCACCGTCAGACCTGATACAACCCACCGTCAGACCTGATACAACCCACCGTCAGACCTGATACAACCCAGACCTGATACAACCCACCATCAGACCTGATACAACCCACCGTCAGACCTGATACAACCCACCGTCAGACCTGATACACCACCCAGACCTGATACAACCCACCATCAGACCTGATACAACCCACCGTCAGACCTGATACAACCCACCGTCAGACCTGATACAACCCACCGTCAGACCTGATACAACCCACCATCAGACCTGACTGATACAACCCACCATCAGACCTGATACAACCCACCTGATACAACCCACCGTCAGACCTGATACAACCCACCGTCAGACCTGATACAACCCACCGTCAGACCTGATACAACCCACCGTCAGACCTGATACAACCCACCGTCAGACCTGATACAACCCACCGTCAGACCTGATACAACCCACCGTCAGACCTGATACAACCCACCGTCAGACCTGATACAACCCACCGTCAGACCTGATACAACCCACCGTCAGACCTGATACAACCCACCGTCAGACCTGATACAACCCACCGTCAGACCTGATACAACCCACCGTCAGACCTGATACAACCCACCTGATACAACCCACCGTCAGACCTGATACAACCCACCGTCAGACCTGATACAACCCACCGTCAGACCTGATATACAACCCACCGTCAGACCTGATACAACCCACCATCAGACCTGATACAACCCACCGTCAGACCTGATACAACCCACCGTCAGACCTGATACAACCCACCTGATACAACCCACCGTCAGACCTGATACAACCCACCGTCAGACCTGATACAACCCACCGTCAGACCTGATACAACCCACCATCAGACCTGATACAACCCACCGTCAGACCTGATACAACCCACCGTCAGACCTGATACAACCCACCTGATACAACCCACCGTCAGACCTGATACAACCCACCGTCAGACCTGATACAACCCACCGTCAGACCTGATACAACCCACCATCAGACCTGATACAACCCACCGTCAGACCTGATACAACCCACCGTCAGACCTGATACAACCCACCTGATACAACCCACCGTCAGACCTGATACAACCCACCATCAGACCTGATACAACCCACCATCAGACCTGATACAACCCACCGTCAGACCTGATACAACCCACCGTCAGACCTGATACAACCCACCATCAGACCTGATACAACCCACCGTCAGACCTGATACAACCCACCGTCAGACCTGATACAACCCACCGTCAGACCTGATACAACCCACCGTCAGACCTGATACAACCCACCGTCAGACCTGATACAACCCACCGTCAGACCTGATACAACCCACCGTCAGACCTGATACAACCCACCGTCAGACCTGATACAACCCACCTGATACAACCCACCGTCAGACCTGATACAACCCACCGTCAGACCTGATACAACCCACCTGATACAACCCACCGTCAGACCTGATACAACCCACCGTCAGACCTGATACAACCCACCGTCAGACCTGATACAACCCACCATCAGACCTGATACAACCCACCTGATACAACCCACCGTCAGACCTGATACAACCCACCATCAGACCTGATACAACCCACCTGATACAACCCACCGTCAGACCTGATACAACCCACCGTCAGACCTGATACAACCCACCGTCAGACCTGATACAACCCACCGTCAGACCTGATACAACCCACCGTCAGACCTGATACAACCCACCTGATACAACCCACCGTCAGACCTGATACAACCCACCTGATACAACCCACCGTCAGACCTGATACAACCCACCGTCAGACCTGATACAACCCACCGTCAGACCTGATACAACCCACCGTCAGACCTGATACAACCCACCGTCAGACCTGATACAACCCACCATCAGACCTGATACAACCCACCGTCAGACCTGATACAACCCACCGTCAGACCTGATACAACCCACCATCAGACCTGATACAACCCACCGTCAGACCTGATACAACCCACCGTCAGACCTGATACAACCCACCGTCAGACCTGATACAACCCACCATCAGACCTGATACAACCCACCGTCAGACCTGATACAACCCACCGTCAGACCTGATACAACCCACCGTCAGACCTGATACAACCCACCGTCAGACCTGATACAACCCACCGTCAGACCTGATACAACCCACCGTCAGACCTGATACAACCCACCGTCAGACCTGATACAACCCACCGTCAGACCTGATACAACCCACCTGATACAACCCACCGTCAGACCTGATACAACCCACCGTCAGACCTGATACAACCCACCGTCAGACCTGATACAACCCACCATCAGACCTGATACAACCCACCGTCAGACCTGATACAACCCACCGTCAGACCTGATACAACCCACCTGATACAACCCACCGTCAGACCTGATACAACCCACCGTCAGACCTGATACAACCCACCATCAGACCTGATACAACCCACCGTCAGACCTGATACAACCCACCGTCAGACCTGATACAACCCACCGTCAGACCTGATACAACCCACCGTCAGACCTGATACAACCCACCGTCAGACCTGATACAACCCACCGTCAGACCTGATACAACCCACCGTCAGACCTGATACAACCCACCGTCAGACCTGATACAACCCACCGTCAGACCTGATACAACCCACCGTCAGACCTGATACAACCCACCTGATACAACCCACCGTCAGACCTGATACAACCCACCGTCAGACCTGATACAACCCACCTGATACAACCCACCGTCAGACCTGATACAACCCACCGTCAGACCTGATACAACCCACCGTCAGACCTGATACAACCCACCGTCAGACCTGATACAACCCACCTGATACAACCCACCGTCAGACCTGATACAACCCACCATCAGACCTGATACAACCCACCGTCAGACCTGATACAACCCACCGTCAGACCTGATACAACCCACCGTCAGACCTGATACAACCCACCGTCAGACCTGATACAACCCACCGTCAGACCTGATACAACCCACCATCAGACCTGATACAACCCACCTGATACAACCCACCGTCAGACTTGATACGACCCACCTGATACAACCCACCGTCAGACCTGATACAACCCACCGTCAGACCTGATACAACCCACCGTCAGACCTGATACAACCCACCGTCAGACCTGATACAACCCACCGTCAGACCTGATACAACCCACCGTCAGACCTGATACAACCCACCGTCAGACCTGATACAACCCACCGTCAGACCTGATACAACCCACCGTCAGACCTGATACAACCCACCGTCAGACCTGATACAACCCACCGTCAGACCTGATACAACCCACCGTCAGACCTGATACAACCCACCGTCAGACCTGATACAACCCACCGTCAGACCTGATACAACCCACCGTCAGACCTGATACAACCCACCGTCAGACCTGATACAACCCACCGTCAGACCTGATACAACCCACCGTCAGACCTGATACAACCCACCGTCAGACCTGATACAACCCACCTGATACAACCCACCGTCAGACCTGATACAACCCACCGTCAGACCTGATACAACCCACCGTCAGACCTGATACAACCCACCGTCAGACCTGATACAACCCACCGTCAGACCTGATACAACCCACCATCAGACCTGATACAACCCACCGTCAGACCTGATACAACCCACCGTCAGACCTGATACAACCCAGACCTGATACAACCCACCATCAGACCTGATACAACCCACCGTCAGACCTGATACAACCCACCGTCAGACCTGATACAACCCACCGTCAGACCTGATACAACCCACCATCAGACCTGATACAACCCACCATCAGACCTGATACAACCCACCTGATACAACCCACCGTCAGACCTGATACAACCCACCGTCAGACCTGATACAACCCACCATCAGACCTGATACAACCCACCGTCAGACCTGATACAACCCACCGTCAGACCTGATACAACCCACCGTCAGACCTGATACAACCCACCATCAGACCTGATACAACCCACCGTCAGACCTGATACAACCCACCGTCAGACCTGATACAACCCACCGTCAGACCTGATACAACCACCGTCAGACCTGATACAACCCACCGTCAGACCTGATACAACCCACCGTCAGACCTGATACAACCCACCGTCAGACCTGATACAACCCACCGTCAGACCTGATACAACCCACCGTCAGACCTGATACAACCCACCGTCAGACCTGATACAACCCACCGTCAGACCTGATACAACCCACCGTCAGACCTGATACAACCCACCGTCAGACCTGATACAACCCACCGTCAGACCTGATACAACCCACCGTCAGACCTGATACAACCCACCGTCAGACCTGATACAACCCACCGTCAGACCTGATACAACCCACCGTCAGACCTGATACAACCCACCATCAGACCTGATACAACCCACCTGATACAACCCACCGTCAGACCTGATACAACCCACCGTCAGACCTGATACAACCCACCTGATACAACCCACCGTCAGACCTGATACAACCCAGACCTGATACAACCCACCGTCAGACCTGATACAACCCACCGTCAGACCTGATACAACCCACCGTCAGACCTGATACAACCCACCGTCAGACCTGATACAACCCACCATCAGACCTGATACAACCCACCGTCAGACCTGATACAACCCACCGTCAGACCTGATACAACCCACCTGATACAACCCACCGTCAGACCTGATACAACCCACCGTCAGACCTGATACAACCCACCGTCAGACCTGATACAACCCACCATCAGACCTGATACAACCCACCGTCAGACCTGATACAACCCACCGTCAGACCTGATACAACCCACCTGATACAACCCACCGTCAGACCTGATACAACCCACCGTCAGACCTGATACAACCCACCGTCAGACCTGATACAACCCACCGTCAGACCTGATACAACCCACCGTCAGACCTGATACAACCCACCGTCAGACCTGATACAACCCACCTGATACAACCCACCGTCAGACCTGATACAACCCACCATCAGACCTGATACAACCCACCGTCAGACCTGATACAACCCACCGTCAGACCTGATACAACCCACCGTCAGACCTGATACAACCCACCGTCAGACCTGATACAACCCACCGTCAGACCTGATACAACCCACCGTCAGACCTGATACAACCCAGACCTGATACAACCCACCGTCAGACCTGATACAACCCACCGTCAGACCTGATACAACCCACCGTCAGACCTGATACAACCCACCGTCAGACCTGATACAACCCACCGTCAGACCTGATACAACCCACCGTCAGACCTGATACAACCCACCGTCAGACCTGATACAACCCACCGTCAGACCTGATACAACCCACCATCAGACCTGATACAACCCACCGTCAGACCTGATACAACCCACCGTCAGACCTGATACAACCCACCGTCAGACCTGATACAACCCACCTGATACAACCCACCGTCAGACCTGATACAACCCACCGTCAGACCTGATACAACCCACCGTCAGACCTGATACAACCCACCGTCAGACCTGATACAACCCACCATCAGACCTGATACAACCCACCGTCAGACCTGATACAACCCACCGTCAGACCTGATACAACCCAGACCTGATACAACCCACCATCAGACCTGATACAACCCACCGTCAGACCTGATACAACCCACCGTCAGACCTGATACAACCTCAGACCTGATACAACCCACCATCAGACCTGATACAACCCACCGTCAGACCTGATACAACCCACCGTCAGACCTGATACAACCCACCGTCAGACCTGATACAACCCACCATCAGACCTGATACACAACCCACCATCAGACCTGATACAACCCACCTGTACAACCCACCGTCAGACCTGATACAACCCACCGTCAGACCTGATACAACCCACCGTCAGACCTGATACAACCCACCGTCAGACCTGATACAACCCACCGTCAGACCTGATACAACCCACCGTCAGACCTGATACAACCCACCGTCAGACCTGATACAACCCACCGTCAGACCTGATACAACCCACCGTCAGACCTGATACAACCCACCGTCAGACCTGATACAACCCACCGTCAGACCTGATACAACCCACCTGATACAACCCACCGTCAGACCTGATACAACCCACCTGATACAACCCACCGTCAGACCTGATACAACCCACCGTCAGACCTGATACAACCCACCGTCAGACCTGATACAACCCACCGTCAGACCTGATACAACCCACCATCAGACCTGATACAACCCACCGTCAGACCTGATACAACCCACCGTCAGACCTGATACAACCCACCTGATACAACCCACCGTCAGACCTGATACAACCCACCGTCAGACCTGATACAACCCACCGTCAGACCTGATACAACCCACCGTCAGACCTGATACAACCCACCGTCAGACCTGATACAACCCACCGTCAGACCTGATACAACCCACCTGATACAACCCACCGTCAGACCTGATACAACCCACCGTCAGACCTGATACAACCCACCGTCAGACCTGATACAACCCACCATCAGACCTGATACAACCCACCGTCAGACCTGATACAACCCACCGTCAGACCTGATACACAACCCACCGTCAGACCTGATACAACCCACCGTCAGACCTGATACAACCCACCGTCAGACCTGATACAACCCACCGTCAGACCTGATACAACCCACCGTCAGACCTGATACAACCCACCATCAGACCTGATACAACCCACCGTCAGACCTGATACAACCCACCGTCAGACCTGATACAACCCACCGTCAGACCTGATACAACCCACCGTCAGACCTGATACAACCCACCGTCAGACCTGATACAACCCACCGTCAGACCTGATACAACCCACCGTCAGACCTGATACAACCCACCGTCAGACCTGATACAACCCACCTGATACAACCCACCGTCAGACCTGATACAACCCACCGTCAGACCTGATACAACCCACCTGATACAACCCACCGTCAGACCTGATACAACCCACCGTCAGACCTGATACAACCCACCGTCAGACCTGATACAACCCACCGTCAGACCTGATACAACCCACCTGATACAACCCACCGTCAGACCTGATACAACCCACCGTCAGACCTGATACAACCCACCTGATACAACCCACCGTCAGACCTGATACAACCCACCGTCAGACCTGATACAACCCACCGTCAGACCTGATACAACCCACCGTCAGACCTGATACAACCCACCATCAGACCTGATACAACCACCGTCAGACCTGATACAACCCACCGTCAGACCTGATACAACCCACCTGATACAACCCACCGTCAGACCTGATACAACCCACCGTCAGACCTGATACAACCCACCGTCAGACCTGATACAACCCACCGTCAGACCTGATACAACCCACCGTCAGACCTGATACAACCCACCGTCAGACCTGATACAACCCACCGTCAGACCTGATACAACCCACCGTCAGACCTGATACAACCCACCGTCAGACCTGATACAACCCACCGTCAGACCTGATACAACCCACCGTCAGACCTGATACAACCCACCGTCAGACCTGATACAACCCACCGTCAGACCTGATACAACCCACCGTCAGACCTGATACAACCCACCGTCAGACCTGATACAACCCACCATCAGACCTGATACAACCCACCGTCAGACCTGATACAACCCACCGTCAGACCTGATACAACCCACCGTCAGACCTGATACAACCCACCGTCAGACCTGATACAACCCACCGTCAGACCTGATACAGACCTGATACAACCCACCGTCAGACCTGATACAACCCACCGTCAGACCTGATACAACCCACCGTCAGACCTGATACAACCCACCGTCAGACCTGATACAACCCACCGTCAGACCTGATACAACCCACCGTCAGACCTGATACAACCCACCTGCTACAACCCACCGTCAGACCTGATACAACCCACCGTCAGACCTGATACAACCCACCATCAGACCTGATACAACCCACCGTCAGACCTGATACAACCCACCGTCAGACCTGATACAACCCACCATCAGACCTGATACAACCCACCGTCAGACCTGATACAACCCACCGTCAGACCTGATACAACCCACCGTCAGACCTGATACAACCCACCGTCAGACCTGATACAACCCACCGTCAGACCTGATACAACCCACCGTCAGACCTGCTACAACCCACCATCAGACCTGATACAACCCACCTGATACAACCCACCGTCAGACCTGATACAACCCACCGTCAGACCTGATACAACCCACCTGATACAACCCACCGTCAGACCTGATACAACCCACCGTCAGACCTGATACAACCCACCGTCAGACCTGATACAACCCACCGTCAGACCTGATACAACCCACCTGATACAACCCACCGTCAGACCTGATACAACCCACCGTCAGACCTGATACAACCCACCTGATACAACCCACCGTCAGACCTGATACAACCCACCGTCAGACCTGATACAACCCACCATCAGACCTGATACAACCCACCGTCAGACCTGATACAACCCACCGTCAGACCTGATACAACCCACCTGATACAACCCACCGTCAGACCTGATACAACCCACCTGATACAACCCACCGTCAGACCTGATACAACCCACCGTCAGACCTGATACAACCCACCGTCAGACCTGATACAACCCACCGTCAGACCTGATACAACCCACCGTCAGACCTGATACAACCCACCGTCAGACCTGATACAACCCACCGTCAGACCTGATACAACCCACCGTCAGACCTGATACAACCCACCGTCAGACCTGATACAACCCACCGTCAGACCTGATACAACCCACCGTCAGACCTGATACAACCCACCGTCAGACCTGATACAACCCACCGTCAGACCTGATACAACCCACCGTCAGACCTGATACAACCCACCATCAGACCTGATACAACCCACCGTCAGACCTGATACAACCCACCGTCAGACCTGATACAACCCACCGTCAGACCTGATACAACCCACCATCAGACCTGATACAACCCACCTGATACAACCCACCGTCAGACTTGATACAACCCACCTGATACAACCCACCGTCAGACCTGATACAACCCACCGTCAGACCTGATACAACCCACCTGATACAACCCACCGTCAGACCTGATACAACCCACCGTCAGACCTGATACAACCCACCGTCAGACCTGATACAACCCACCGTCAGACCTGATACAACCCACCATCAGACCTGATACAACCCACCGTCAGACCTGATACAACCCACCGTCAGACCTGATACAACCCACCGTCAGACCTGATACAACCCACCATCAGACCTGATACAACCCACCGTCAGACCTGATACAACCCACCGTCAGACCTGATACAACCCACCGTCAGACCTGATACAACCCACCGTCAGACCTGATACAACCCACCGTCAGACCTGATACAACCCACCGTCAGACCTGATACAACCCACCTGATACAACCCACCATCAGACCTGATACAACCCACCGTCAGACCTGATACAACCCACCGTCAGACCTGATACAACCCACCGTCAGACCTGATACAACCCACCGTCAGACCTGATACAACCCACCGTCAGACCTGATACAACCCACCGTCAGACCTGATACAACCCACCATCAGACCTGATACAACCCACCGTCAGACCTGATACAACCCACCGTCAGACCTGATACAACCCACCGTCAGACCTGATACAACCCACCGTCAGACCTGATACAACCCACCGTCAGACCTGATACAACCCACCGTCAGACCTGATACAACCCACCGTCAGACCTGATACAACCCACCGTCAGACCTGATACAACCCACCGTCAGACCTGATACAACCCACCGTCAGACCTGATACAACCCACCGTCAGACCTGATACAACCCACCTGATACAACCCACCGTCAGACCTGATACAACCCACCTCAGACCTGATACAACCCACCGTCAGACCTGATACAACCCACCGTCAGACCTGATACAACCCACCTGATACAACCCACCGTCAGACCTGATACAACCCACCGTCAGACCTGATACAACCCACCTGATACAACCCACCGTCAGACCTGATACAACCCACCATCAGACCTGATACAACCCACCATCAGACCTGATACAACCCACCGTCAGACCTGATACAACCCACCGTCAGACCTGATACAACCCACCATCAGACCTGATACAACCCACCGTCAGACCTGATACAACCCACCGTCAGACCTGATACAACCCACCGTCAGACCTGATACAACCCACCGTCAGACCTGATACAACCCACCATCAGACCTGATACAACCCACCGTCAGACCTGATACAACCCACCGTCAGACCTGATACAACCCACCTGATACAACCCACCGTCAGACCTGATACAACCCACCGTCAGACCTGATATACAACCCACCGTCAGACCTGATACAACCCACCGTCAGACCTGATACAACCCACCGTCAGACCTGATACAACCCACCGTCAGACCTGATACAACCCACCATCAGACCTGATACAACCCACCGTCAGACCTGATACAACCCACCGTCAGACCTGATACAACCCACCGTCAGACCTGATACAACCCACCGTCAGACCTGATACAACCCACCTGATACAACCCACCGTCAGACCTGATACAACCCACCGTCAGACCTGATACAACCCACCGTCAGACCTGATACAACCCACCGTCAGACCTGATACAACCCACCGTCAGACCTGATACAACCCACCGTCAGACCTGATACACACCGTCAGACCTGATACAACCCACCATCAGACCTGATACAACCCACCGTCAGACCTGATACAACCCACCGTCAGACCTGATACAACCCACCGTCAGACCTGATACAACCCACCATCAGACCTGATACAACCCACCGTCAGACCTGATACAACCCACCTGATACAACCCACCGTCAGACCTGACCTGATACAACCCACCGTCAGACCTGATACAACCCACCGTCAGACCTGATACAACCCACCGTCAGACCTGATACAACCCACCGTCAGACCTGATACAACCCACCTGATACAACCCACCGTCAGACCTGATACAACCCACCGTCAGACCTGATACAACCCACCGTCAGACCTGATACAACCCACCGTCAGACCTGATACAACCCACCGTCAGACCTGATACAACCCACCGTCAGACCTGATACAACCCACCGTCAGACCTGATACAACCCACCGTCAGACCTGATACAACCCACCGTCAGACCTGATACAACCCGACCTGATACAACCCACCGTCAGACCTGATACAACCCACCGTCAGACCTGATACAACCCACCGTCAGACCTGATACAACCCACCATCAGACCTGATACAACCCACCGTCAGACCTGATACAACCCACCATCAGACCTGATACAACCCACCGTCAGACCTGATACAACCCACCGTCAGACCTGATACAACCCACCGTCAGACCTGATACAACCCACCGTCAGACCTGATACAACCCACCGTCAGACCTGATACAACCCACCGTCAGACCTGATACAACCCACCGTCAGACCTGATACAACCCAGACCTGATACAACCCACCATCAGACCTGATACAACCCACCGTCAGACCTGATACAACCCACCGTCAGACCTGATACAACCCACCGTCAGACCTGATACAACCCACCGTCAGACCTGATACAACCCACCGTCAGACCTGATACAACCCACCGTCAGACCTGATACAACCCACCGTCAGACCTGATACAACCCGACCTGATACAACCCACCGTCAGACCTGATACAACCCACCGTCAGACCTGATACAACCCACCGTCAGACCTGATACAACCCACCGTCAGACCTGATACAACCCACCATCAGACCTGATACAACCCACCGTCAGACCTGATACAACCCACCGTCAGACCTGATACAACCCACCATCAGACCTGATACAACCCACCGTCAGACCTGATACAACCCACCGTCAGACCTGATACAACCCAGACCTGATACAACCCACCATCAGACCTGATACAACCCACCGTCAGACCTGATACAACCCAGCCTGATACAACCCACCGTCAGACCTGATACAACCCACCGTCAGACCTGATACAACCCACCGTCAGACCTGATACAACCCACCGTCAGACCTGATACAACCCACCTGATACAACCCACCGTCAGACCTGATACAACCCACCGTCAGACCTGATACAACCCACCGTCAGACCTGATACAACCCACCGTCAGACCTGATACAACCCACCGTCAGACCTGATACAACCCACCGTCAGACCTGATACAACCCACCGTCAGACCTGATACAACCCACCGTCAGACCTGATACAACCCACCTGATACAACCCACCGTCAGACCTGATACAACCCACCATCAGACCTGATACAACCCACCGTCAGACCTGATACAACCCACCGTCAGACCTGATACAACCCACCATCAGACCTGATACAACCCACCTGATACAACCCACCGTCAGACCTGATACAACCCACCTGATACAACCCACCGTCAGACCTGATACAACCCACCGTCAGACCTGATACAACCCACCGTCAGACCTGATACAACCCACCGTCAGACCTGATACAACCCACCGTCAGACCTGATACAACCCACCGTCAGACCTGATACAACCCACCGTCAGACCTGATACAACCCACCGTCAGACCTGATACAACCCACCTGATACAACCCACCGTCAGACCTGATACAACCCACCGTCAGACCTGATACAACCCACCATCAGACCTGATACAACCCACCGTCAGACCTGATACAACCCACCGTCAGACCTGATACAACCCACCTGATACAACCCACCGTCAGACCTGATACAACCCACCGTCAGACCTGATACAACCCACCGTCAGACCTGATACAACCCACCGTCAGACCTGATACAACCCACCGTCAGACCTGATACAACCCACCGTCAGACCTGATACAACCCACCGTCAGACCTGATACAACCCACCATCAGACCTGATACAACCCACCGTCAGACCTGATACAACCCACCGTCAGACCTGATACAACCCACCGTCAGACCTGATACAACCCACCGTCAGACCTGATACAACCCACCGTCAGACCTGATACAACCCACCGTCAGACCTGATACAACCCACCGTCAGACCTGATACAACCCACCGTCAGACCTGATACAACCCACCGTCAGACCTGATACAACCCACCGTCAGACCTGATACAACCCAGACCTGATACAACCCACCGTCAGACCTGATACAACCCACCGTCAGACCTGATACAACCCACCGTCAGACCTGATACAACCCACCGTCAGACCTGATACAACCCACCGTCAGACCTGATACAACCCACCGTCAGACCTGATACAACCCACCGTCAGACCTGATACAACCCACCGTCAGACCTGATACAACCCACCGTCAGACCTGATACAACCCACCGTCAGACCTGATACAACCCACCGTCAGACCTGATACAACCCACCGTCAGACCTGATACAACCCACCGTCAGACCTGATACAACCCACCATCAGACCTGATACAACCCACCGTCAGACCTGATACAACCCACCGTCAGACCTGATACAACCCACCATCAGACCTGATACAACCCACCGTCAGACCTGATACAACCCACCGTCAGACCTGATACAACCCACCGTCAGACCTGATACAACCCACCGTCAGACCTGCTACAACCCACCATCAGACCTGATACAACCCACCTGATACAACCCACCGTCAGACTTGATACGACCCACCTGATACAACCCACCGTCAGACCTGATACAACCCACCGTCAGACCTGATACAACCCACCTGATACAACCCACCGTCAGACCTGATACAACCCACCGTCAGACCTGATACAACCCACCGTCAGACCTGATACAACCCACCGTCAGACCTGATACAACCCACCATCAGACCTGATACAACCCACCGTCAGACCTGATACAACCCACCGTCAGACCTGATACAACCCACCGTCAGACCTGATACAACCCACCGTCAGACCTGATACAACCCACCGTCAGACCTGATACAACCCACCGTCAGACCTGATACAACCCACCGTCAGACCTGATACAACCCACCGTCAGACCTGATACAACCCACCGTCAGACCTGATACAACCCACCGTCAGACCTGATACAACCCACCGTCAGACTTGATACGACCCACCTGATACAACCCACCGTCAGACCTGATACAACCCACCGTCAGACCTGATACAACCCACCTGATACAACCCACCGTCAGACCTGATACAACCCACCGTCAGACCTGATACAACCCACCGTCAGACCTGATACAACCCACCGTCAGACCTGATACAACCCACCGTCAGACCTGATACAACCCACCATCAGACCTGATACAACCCACCGTCAGACCTGATACAACCCACCATCAGACCTGATATACAACCCACCTGATACAACCCACCGTCAGACCTGATACAACCCACCGTCAGACCTGATATTACAACCCACCGTCAGACCTGATACAACCCACCGTCAGACCTGATACAACCCACCGTCAGACCTGATACAACCCACCGTCAGACCTGATACAACCCACCGTCAGACCTGATACAACCCACCGTCAGACCTGATACAACCCACCGTCAGACCTGATACAACCCACCGTCAGACCTGATACAACCCATCAGACCTGATACAACCCACCATCAGACCTGATACAACCCACCGTCAGACCTGATACAACCCACCGTCAGACCTGATACAACCCACCGTCAGACCTGATACAACCCACCGTCAGACCTGATACAACCCACCGTCAGACCTGATACAACCCACCGTCAGACCTGATACAACCCACCGTCAGACCTGATACAACCCACCGTCAGACCTGATACAACCCACCGTCAGACCTGATACAACCCACCGTCAGACCTGATACAACCCACCGTCAGACCTGATACAACCCACCTGATACAACCCACCGTCAGACCTGATACAACCCACCGTCAGACCTGATACAACCCACCGTCAGACCTGATACAACCCACCGTCAGACCTGATACAACCCACCGTCAGACCTGATACAACCCACCGTCAGACCTGATACAACCCAGACCTGATACAACCCACCATCAGACCTGATACAACCCACCGTCAGACCTGATACAACCCACCGTCAGACCTGATACAACCACCGTCAGACCTGATACAACCCACCGTCAGACCTGATACAACCCACCGTCAGACCTGATACAACCCAGACCTGATACAACCCACCGTCAGACCTGATACAACCCACCGACCTGATACAACCCACCGTCAGACCTGATACAACCCACCGTCAGACCTGATACAACCCACCGTCAGACCTGATACAACCCACCGTCAGACCTGATACAACCCACCTGATACAACCCACCGTCAGACCTGATACAACCCACCGTCAGACCTGATACAACCCACCGTCAGACCTGATACAACCCACCGTCAGACCTGATACAACCCACCGTCAGACCTGATACAACCCACCGTCAGACCTGATACAACCCACCATCAGACCTGATACAACCCACCGTCAGACCTGATACAACCCACCGTCAGACCTGATACAACCCACCTGATACAACCCACCGTCAGACCTGATACAACCCACCGTCAGACCTGATATACAACCCACCGTCAGACCTGATACAACCCACCGTCAGACCTGATACAACCCACCGTCAGACCTGATACAACCCACCATCAGACCTGATACAACCCACCGTCAGACCTGATACAACCCACCGTCAGACCTGATACAACCCACCGTCAGACCTGATACAACCCACCGTCAGACCTGATACAACCCACCGTCAGACCTGATACAACCCACCGTCAGACCTGATACAACCCACCGTCAGACCTGATACAACCCAGACCTGATACAACCCACCATCAGACCTGATACAACCCACCGTCAGACCTGATACAACCCACCGTCAGACCTGATACAACCCACCGTCAGACCTGATACAACCCACCGTCAGACCTGATACAACCCACCGTCAGACCTGATACAACCCACCGTCAGACCTGATACAACCCACCGTCAGACCTGATACAACCCACCGTCAGACCTGATACAACCCAGACCTGATACAACCCACCGTCAGACCTGATACAACCCACCGTCAGACCTGATACAACCCACCGTCAGACCTGATACAACCCACCGTCAGACCTGATACAACCCACCATCAGACCTGATACAACCCACCGTCAGACCTGATACAACCCAGACCTGATACAACCCACCGTCAGACCTGATACAACCCACCGTCAGACCTGATACAACCCACCGTCAGACCTGATACAACCCACCGTCAGACCTGATACAACCCACCGTCAGACCTGATACAACCCACCGTCAGACCTGATACAACCCACCTGATACAACCCACCGTCAGACCTGATACAACCCACCGTCAGACCTGATACAACCCACCGTCAGACCTGATACAACCCACCGTCAGACCTGATACAACCCACCTGATACAACCCACCGTCAGACCTGATACAACCCACCGTCAGACCTGATACAACCCACCGTCAGACCTGATACAACCCACCGTCAGACCTGATACAACCCACCGTCAGACCTGATACAACCCACCGTCAGACCTGATACAACCCACCGTCAGACCTGATACAACCCACCGTCAGACCTGATACAACCCACCTGATACAACCCACCGTCAGACCTGATACAACCCACCGTCAGACCTGATACAACCCACCGTCAGACCTGATACAACCCACCGTCAGACCTGATACAACCCACCTGATACAACCCACCGTCAGACCTGATACAACCCACCGTCAGACCTGATACAACCCACCGTCAGACCTGATACAACCCACCGTCAGACCTGATACAACCTGATACAACCCACCGTCAGACCTGATACAACCCACCGTCAGACCTGATACAACCCACCGTCAGACCTCATGATACAACCCACCGTCAGACCTGATACAACCCACCGTCAGACCTGATACAACCCACCGTCAGACCTGATACAACCCACCGTCAGACCTGATACAACCCACCGTCAGACCTGATACAACCCACCGTCAGACCTGATACAACCCACCGTCAGACCTGATACAACCCACCATCAGACCTGATACAACCCACCGTCAGACCTGATACAACCCACCGTCAGACCTGATACAACCCACCGTCAGACCTGATACAACCCACCGTCAGACCTGATACAACCCACCATCAGACCTGATACAACCCACCGTCAGACCTGATACAACCCACCGTCAGACCTGATACAACCCACCGTCAGACCTGATACAACCCACCGTCAGACCTGATACAACCCACCATCAGACCTGATACAACCCACCGTCAGACCTGATACAACCCACCGTCAGACCTGATACAACCCACCGTCAGACCTGATACAACCCACCATCAGACCTGATACAACCCACCGTCAGACCTGATACAACCCACCGTCAGACCTGATACAACCCACCGTCAGACCTGATACAACCCACCGTCAGACCTGATACAACCCACCGTCAGACCTGATACAACCCACCGTCAGACCTGATACAACCCACCGTCAGACCTGATACAACCCACCGTCAGACCTGATACAACCCACCGTCAGACCTGATACAACCCACCGTCAGACCTGATACAACCCACCATCAGACCTGATACAACCCACCGTCAGACCTGATACAACCCACCGTCAGACCTGATACAACCCACCGTCAGACCTGATACAACCCACCGTCAGACCTGATACAACCCACCGTCAGACCTGATACAACCCACCATCAGACCTGATACAACCCACCGTCAGACCTGATACAACCCACCGTCAGACCTGATACAACCCACCGTCAGACCTGATACAACCCACCTGATACAACCCACCGTCAGACCTGATACAACCCACCGTCAGACCTGATACAACCCACCGTCAGACCTGATATACAACCCACCGTCAGACCTGATACAACCCACCATCAGACCTGATACAACCCACCGTCAGACCTGATACAACCCAGACCTGATACAACCCACCATCAGACCTGCTACAACCCACCGTCAGACCCGATACAACCCACCGTCAGACCTGATACAACCCACTCAGACCTGATACAACCCACCATCAGACCTGATACAACCCACCGTCAGACCTGATACAACCCACCGTCAGACCTGATACAACCCACCGTCAGACCTGATACAACCCACCATCAGACCTGATACAACCTGATACAACCCACCATCAGACCTGATACAACCCACCTCAGACCTGATACAACCCACCGTCAGACCTGATACAACCCACCGTCAGACCTGATACAACCCACCATCAGACCTGATACAACCCACCGTCAGACCTGATACAACCCACCGTCAGACCTGATACAACCCACCGTCAGACCTGATACAACCCACCGTCAGACCTGATACAACCCACCGTCAGACCTGATACAACCCACCGTCAGACCTGATACAACCCAGACCTGATACAACCCACCGTCAGACCTGATACAA
>NW_026280636.1:0-4777 GCF_023373465.1 Oncorhynchus keta
TAACTGTCAGAGACCAGAGACCAGGCAACCACAGTATGTCTAACTGTTGGAGACCAGAGACCAGGCAACCACAGTATGTCTAACTGTCGGAGACCAGAGACCAGGCAACCACAGTATGTCTAACTGTTGGAGACCAGAGACCAGGCAACCACAGTATGTCTAACTGTAGGAGACCAGAGACCAGGCAACCACAGTATGTCTAACTGTAGGAGACCAGAGACCAGGCAACCACAGTATGTCTAACTGTAGGAGACCAGAGACCAGGCAACCACAGTATGTCTAACTGTCAGAGACCAGAGACCAGGCAACCACAGTATGTCTAACTGTAGGAGACCAGAGACCAGGCAACCACAGTATGTCTAACTGTAGGAGACCAGGCAACCACAGTATGTCTAACTGTCAGAGACCAGAGACCAGGCAACCACAGTATGTCTAACTGTCAGAGACCAGAGACCAGGCAACCACAGTATGTCTAACTGTCAGGAGACCAGAGACCAGGCAACCACAGTATGTCTAACTGTCAGAGACCAGAGACCAGGCAACCACAGTATGTCTAACTGTCAGAGACCAGAGACCAGGCAACCACAGTATGTCTAACTGTCAGAGACCAGAGACCAGGCAACCACAGTATGTCTAACTGTCAGAGACCAGAGACCAGGCAACCACAGTATGTCTAACTGTAGAGACCAGAGACCAGGCAACCACAGTATGTCTAACTGTCAGAGACCAGAGACCAGGCAACCACAGTATGTCTAACTGTAGAGACCAGAGACCAGGCAACCACAGTATGTCTAACTGTTAGGAGACCAGGCAACCACAGTATGTCTAACTGTCGAGACCGAGACCAGGCAACCACAGTATGTCTAACTGTCAGAGACCAGAGACCAGGCAACCACAGTATGTCTAACTGTCAGAGACCAGAGACCAGGCAACCACAGTATGTCTAACTGTCAGAGACCAGAGACCAGGCAACCACAGTATGTCTAACTGTAGAGACCGGACCAGGCAACCACAGTATGTCTAACTGTCAGAGACCAGAGACCAGGCAACCACAGTATGTCTAACTGTAGGAGACCAGGCAACCACAGTATGTCTAACTGTAGGAGACCAGGCAACCACAGTATGTCTAACTGTAGGAGACCAGGCAACCACAGTATGTCTAACTGTAGGAGACCAGGCAACCACAGTATGTCTAACTGTAGGAGACCAGGCAACCACAGTATGTCTAACTGTAGGAGACCAGAGACCAGGCAACCACAGTATGTCTAACTGTAGGAGACCAGAGACCAGGCAACCACAGTATGTCTAACTGTCAGAGACCAGAGACCAGGCAACCACAGTATGTCTAACTGTCAGAGACCAGAGACCAGGCAACCACAGTATGTCTAACTGTAGGAGACCAGAGACCAGGCAACCACAGTATGTCTAACTGTCAGAGACCAGAGACCAGGCAACCACAGTATTCTAACTGTTGGAGACTAGAGACCAGGCAACCACAGTATGTCTAACTGTAGAGACCAGAGACCAGGCAACCACAGTATGTCTAACTGTCGGAGACCAGAGACCAGGCAACCACAGTATGTCTAACTGTCAGGAGACCAGAGACCAGGCAACCACAGTATGTCTAACTGTTGGAGACCAGAGACCAGGCAACCACAGTATGTCTAACTGTTGGAGACCAGAGACCAGGCAACCACAGTATGTCTAACTGTCAGGAGACCAGAGACCAGGCAACCACAGTATGTCTAACTGTTGGAGACCAGAGACCAGGCAACCACAGTATGTCTAACTGTCAGAGACCAGAGACCAGGCAACCACAGTATGTCTAACTGTTGGAGACCAGAGACCAGGCAACCACAGTATGTCTAACTGTAGGAGACCAGGCAACCACAGTTTAACTGTTGGAGACCAGAGACCAGGCAACCACAGTATGTCTAACTGTCAGAGACCAGAGACCAGGCAACCACAGTATGTCTAACTGTTGGAGACCAGAGACCAGGCAACCACAGTATGTCTAACTGTCAGAGACCAGAGACCAGGCAACCACAGTATGTCTAACTGTAGGAGACCAGGCAACCACAGTATGTCTAACTGTTGGAGACTAGAGACCAGGCAACCACAGTATGTCTAACTGTCAGAGACTAGAGACCAGGCAACCACAGTATGTCTAACTGTTGGAGACCAGAGACCAGGCAACCACAGTATGTCTAACTGTTGGAGACCAGAGACCAGGCAACCACAGTATGTCTAACTGTTGGAGACCAGAGACCAGGCAACCACAGTATGTCTAACTGTTGGAGACCAGAGACCAGGCAACCACAGTATGTCTAACTGTTGGAGACCAGAGACCAGGCAACCACAGTATGTCTAACTGTTGGAGACCAGAGACCAGGCAACCACAGTATGTCTAACTGTTGGAGACCAGAGACCAGGCAACCACAGTATGTCTAACTGTTGGAGACCAGAGACCAGGCAACCACAGTATGTCTAACTGTTGGAGACCAGAGACCAGGCAACCACAGTATGTCTAACTGTTGGAGACCAGAGACCAGGCAACCACAGTATGTCTAGTTGGAGACCAGAGACCAGGCAACCACAGTATGTCTAACTGTTGGAGACCAGAGACCAGGCAACCACAGCATGTCTAACTGTTGGAGACCAGAGACCAGGCAACCACAGTATGTCTAACTGTAGGAGACCAGAGACCAGGCAACCACAGTATGTCTAACTGTCAGAGACCAGAGACCAGGCAACCACAGTATGTCTAACTGTAGGAGACCAGAGACCAGGCAACCACAGTATGTCTAACTGTAGGAGACCAGAGACCAGGCAACCACAGTATGTCTAACTGTCAGAGACCAGAGACCAGGCAACCACAGTATGTCTAACTGTCAGAGACCAGAGACCAGGCAACCACAGTATGTCTAACTGTCAGGAGACCAGAGACCAGGCAACCACAGTATGTCTAACTGTCAGAGACCAGAGACCAGGCAACCACAGTATGTCTAACTGTAGGAGACCAGAGACCAGGCAACCACAGTATGTCTAACTGTCAGAGACCAGGCAAACTACAGTATGTCTAAACTGTAGGAGACCAGAGACCAGGCAACCACAGTATGTCTAACTGTAGGAGACCAGAGACCAGGCAACCACAGTATGTCTAACTGTAGGAGACCAGAGACCAGGCAACCACAGTATGTCTAACTGTAGGAGACCAGAGACCAGGCAATCACAGGCGTCTAACTGTAGGAGACCAGGCAACCACAGCGTCTAACTGTCAGAGACCAGAGACTGAGGCAACCACAGTATGTCTAACTGTCAGGAGACCAGAGAGCAGGCAACCACAGTATGTCTAACTGTCAGAGACCAGAGACCAGGCAACCACAGTATGTCTAACTGTCAGAGACCAGAGACCAGGCAACCACAGTATGTCTAACTGCCGTAGAGGAGACCAGGCAACCACAGTGCATGTCAACTGTAGGAGACCAGGCAACCACAGCATGTCTAACTGTCAGAGACCAGAGACCAGGCAACCACAGTATGTCTAACTGTAGAGACCAGGCAACCACAGTATGTCTAACTGGGTAGGAGACCAGGCAACCACAGTATGTCTAACTGTAGGAGACCAGGCAACCACAGTATGCCTAACTGTAGAGACCAGGCAACCACAGTATGTCTAACTGTGGTGAGACCAGGCAACCACAGTATGGCCCACTGTAGGAGACCAGAGACCAGGCAACCACAGTATGTCTAACTGTAGGAGACCAGAGACCAGGCAACCACAGTATGTCTAACTGTCAGAGACCAGAGACCAGGCAACCACAGTATGTCTAACTGTCAGAGACCAGAGACCAGGCAACCACAGTATGTCTAACTGTAGGAGACCAGAGACCAGGCAACCACAGTATGTCTAACTGTCAGAGACCAGAGACCAGGCAACCACAGTATTTAACTGTAGGAGACTAGAGACCAGGCAACCACAGTATGTCTAACTGTAGGAGACTAGAGACCAGGCAACCACAGTATGTCTAACTGTAGGAGACCAGAGACCAGGCAACCACAGCATGCTCCAACTGCAGGAGACCAGAGACCAGGCAACCACAGTATGTCTAACTGTCAGAGACCAGAGACCAGGCAACCACAGTATGCCCAACTGCAGGAGACCAGAGACCAGGCAACCACAGTATGTCTAACTGTCAGAGACCAGAGACCAGGCAACCACAGTATGTCTAACTGTAGAGACCAGAGACCAGGCAACCACAGTATGTCTAACTGTTGGAGACTAGAGACCAGGCAACCACAGTATGTCTAACTGTCAGAGACTAGAGACCAGGCAACCACAGTATGTCTAACTGTCAGAGACCAGAGACCAGGCAACCACAGTATGTCTAACTGTTGGAGACCAGAGACCAGGCAACCACAGTATGTCTAACTGTCAGAGACCAGAGACCAGGCAACCACAGTATGTCTAACTGTTGGAGACTAGAGACCAGGCAACCACAGTATCTAACTGTTGGAGACCAGAGACCAGGCAACCACAGTTTAACTGTTGGAGACCAGAGACCAGGCAACCACAGTATGTCTAACTGTCAGAGACCAGAGACCAGGCAACCACAGTATGTCCAACTGTTGGAGACCAGAGACCAGGCAACCACAGTATGTCTAACTGTCAGAGACCAGAGACCAGGCAACCACAGTATGTCTAACTGTTGGAGACCAGAGACCAGGCAACCACAGTATGTCTAACTGTTGGAGACTAGAGACCAGGCAACCACAG
>NW_026280637.1:0-9736 GCF_023373465.1 Oncorhynchus keta
ATCACAGTCAAATTGTCCAAATTCCATAAGCAGGCAATTTTAGCTTGGATGTTAGCTTGTAAACACCATTTTCCCCCTCACAGATACTTTCTATGGAATAACAAAGATATACGATTTTAAAAATAAGTCTATTTTTTTCATAACTGGTTTGAGAATAAAATTATTTTGGTGGGTCAGTTACTGAATGAGGATGGATATCTACTCTCATATGGGGAATTTCTGGATAAGTTTAAAATTCCAATAACCCGAACGAATATGCAATTGTTTTTGATGCGATTCCAAGGGGGGTTATATCTCTTTTAAATTCATCTGTGGTTGATGTAAGTAACATAGATTTATTTACATGAAAATATATTAATTGGCAATATTAACATCAAAGATAAATGTAGTAATAAATAGATTAAGAATATTGTTTATGATACTGCAATTCCCTCTCGCAAGATTCTTTTGTTCAAATGTCAATGGGGGACAGCACAGAAAATTGCTAACAAATATTGTCTCAGTAACAAGGTAAAGGAAGTTTCATTTAAAATGTTACATATAATTTATTGACTATAAATGGGATTTCTGTGGAATGGATGAGACCATTTTGCATTTGTTTTTTGCCTGTATTTAGAGGACACTTTTTGGATTGACAAACAGAACTTTGTTACAAAAAAAATAGGACCGGTTGTACTATTTAATGGTTTTAAAATAAGGATTTATTTCAGAAATTCTGACATTGATAAAGATGTAGTATTTTTAATTCAACTGCTAATAATATTAGGTACATTTCATATTCACAAATGTAAATGGTCTACTTCAAAACCTAACTTTTTTCACTTTATAAATGAATTTAAACAATATGGCACTACTTTTAACTAAAATGAAAAACAAAAAGGCAATTACAACTTGTTGTATTATTAATTAATATGATTTGTTTGTTTAGGATTTCTGGCAATGTAAATAGTTTGTATGTATGCTTGTTTGCATGTGACTATTCCGCTTTTGTTTGTTGATATTTGTTAATACCAGAGCCACAAAGTCGAAATTAGCTGTAATGGTAAAAAACATAGTTGTTTTTTTTTAACAAAAAGTTTTTTTTTTTTTATTAATTTAAGATTATGCATATGGTTAGCAGTGTGGTTAAGGTTAGGTTTAAAATAGAATTTTAAGAAGATAAATTGCAGAAATAGGCGGAGTTTATGACTTTGTGGCTGTGGTAACTAGTGAATACCGGGAGAAAGGACCTCACCAATCGCTTCCTGACCATGGGGGCAGGTCAGATATACTTTTGAGGAGATAGGAAACTCCATTGAAATCGAATTAACCTTTTACATTTTTTTTTATTAACAACAAATCAATACATGAAGTACATGTGGGAACACAAGTATATATAAATAATATTCAAAGGACAATTGGACTAGGGGGTATTGCTAGGGGGTACAATATCACATTACACAAGGACCTTGGGGGACATAAATACACTTATTATTCTAACAGCTTTTTTGTTTGTAGGGTATTTAATTGTCTTAAAATATATTTCAATTACTTTTTGTAAGGTATGAAAATGTGGTGTTTTGTTTGTAAATGTACATTTGTGAATATGAAATTTGGCCAAAAGAATAATGAAATTAATTACATAAAAATGTTTCAGCTTATTTCTATCGTAGGTAAAGATTCCAAGCAGTACATCTGTCCACAATAGTGTAAAATCTTCATAAATGTGTTCAATTATAAATCTACTGATGTCTTGCCACAGTTTCCTTACATGAAAACAATGCAAAAAAGATGCAACACTGTTTCTGGTTGGTCATTACAAAAGGAAAACATCCTTAAACTTCTTCATATAGTGGTTGGCAGGATAATATTTATGAATAATTTTGTTAACAAGTAGGTATGTGTGTGTGGCAACATCCAAACTTTTTTCCAACAGATATGATCAATAAATCCATTCCAATAAGGCATGACATAAGTTATAGATAGATTCAATATCCTGCTGAAACACGGCTCGTAGCGCTCTGTTGTTAAATGGACCCAAAAGAGAAACAAATCGTTCCTACTGATGAGTCAACAGGGTCAATAGAAGGTAGGCTCTGAGGGTCAGGTCTTGACACGTTCCTGAATAATAAAGCAACACCTGAGGGAATGGCATCTAAAACAATTGCAAAATCTTTAGGTGTCACAGGGACCTTGTAAAGTGAAAATAATTCCTTATAACTAAGTAAAATACCCTCTGCATTTACTAGTTGGCTCACCAATAGGATATTATTTCGGAACCAATATTCTATAAACAAATAAGTATTTTTATACACTATATCCTGATTTTTCCATGTATAATATCTGTTTGGAGAAAAATTATGCTTATAAATTAAGGACCATGACAAGAAAACCTGCCGATGAAAAGCAGAAAGTTTCACTGGAACTTGGTCAATATTATAATTGCAAACCAACATGAAGTTAAGGCCACCAAAAGTAGAGAAGACATGATGAGGAATAAAATTTCACATAGAAGTGGGTCTTCTTAGGAATTGTTTTATCCAATTGATCTTAAAATGAATATTTAAGGTAGTAAATTCCAGAAAATTCAGCCCCCCCATGCTCATACAGGTTCATTACAACAGTTTTCCTAATGTAATGGGTAATTTCTCCACAGAAAGTTGAAAAGCATCTGGTCTATCTCCTTGCTTATTTTACTGTCAAGATATAAAGATAGAGCGCCATATGTTAGTCTAGACATACCTTCAGCCTTGGTTATTAGGACTCTTACTTTTAAAGATAAGTCCCTCTGTAGCCATTGATTTAGCTTCTTCTGGGGGGTTTTAATAAGAGGGTTCAAATTTAGTAAGCCTCTAGACTTCTGATCCTTTGTAATGGTTATGCCTAAATATGTAAGTTTTTCTTTTACTGGAATACCATAATATGAAGGTGTCACACAATCTTTGACAGCCATGAGTTCACATGTATTAATGTTAAGATATAGACCAGACGCTTTGGAAAAGGATTGTATCACATTGATCGATATGGGAATTTGGTTTGGTGGTTAGCGTCTTTCAGAAAAAGTGTAGTATTGTCAGCCAGCTGGCTTATAATAATTTCTTTACCAGCTATGGAAATACCTTGTACAGGACTATTATTTAAAGAAGGGTGATTAATAATAGGACAACCTTGCCTAATTCCTCTCTTTAACTCAAATCTAGGTCAGGTGCCATATTTCAATTTGATAGAGCTGTTACCATTTGTATAGAGAGTAGCCTTACAGAAAAAAATCCCCAAAGCCATGTCTCTCAAGGGAGTGGAAGAGGAACTGATGCTCTACTGTGTCAAATGCTTTATAAAAAATAATAATAATATGAAGCTATCCTCGGTTATTAGGTCTGAGTAGTCAAGTATGTCTAATACTAGTCTGATATTGTTAGAAATATGTCTGTTCCTCATAGAGCCAGACTGTTTTTCATCAATGATCGCATCCAGGACTTGTTTAATTATTTTTGAAAGTAGTAAGGCTAATATCTTATAGTCATTATTTACAAGACAAATTGGACGCCAGTTATCGATGAGCAGCACTTATTTTTTAGGCTTATGTATCAGTGTTATTAACCCCTGACTCATTGTAGGAGGGAGAACATTGTTTTTAATACTCTCTAAAAAATACTTCAAGTAGGAAGGGAGCTACTTGTTCAGAAAAAAAAGTAAAATTCTAATGTAATTCCATCAACACCTGGTGATTTATTGTTCTTTAGATGTTTGATAGACTCTATAATCTCTTCAACTTTGATGGGTTCATCACACTGTTTAGATTCTATATCACTGATAGAGTGAACATTATTCAGTGAGTTAAAAAACATATCTGTGGATTCCTGACAGTACGTAGAGCTATACAATTTTCTGTAAAAATGTCTACAGTATTTAGCGATTAATTTTTGGTAATCTGTAATAACACCATCAATGTTTAACTTATGGATAGTGTTATTTGTAGTGAAATTTCTCAAGTCTAATGAAATAGGATGAATTCTGTTCTCCATCCTCAACCCATTTTTTCCTAGATCTAATAAAGGCTCCTTCTGCTTTTAATCTATATATATTATCCAGTTTATTTAGTAACTCAATCAGTTCCATCTTCTCCTCCCCCGAAAGGCCGGCTGGGGACCTCTGAGAAAGGGAAGTTATCTTAATGATCACCTTTTCCTCCTCAGCTCTTCTGGTCTTAGCAAGATTACTACCATATTTTCTAAAGTATTTGGACACCTCAAATGTAAAGAGCTCCCAGTTCTTGCAATAAAAATTTTCTTCACAAGCCCTTTCCCAAAAGTGTGAAAGCAGATTCTTTTACCTCAAACTTAACTATATCATTATTTAATAACGAGCTATTGAGCTTCCAGTAGGATGCTCTACCAAGGTTAGTATCATGGGTAAATATTTTGATATCAATGTAAATGGCCCTATGGTCTGTGAGGGGAGTAGTACAAATATTTGTAGTAACACACACTCACTATCAATACATTTGGATATAAGCCAAAAATCTATTCTGGATTGTATGATCTTGTTTTGTTACTCCAAGTAAATGATCTCTCAGCTGGAAACATCTCTCTCCATATATCAGTAAGATCAAACTTTTCCATAAAAAGTATTAAAGCCTAATTCTGATTGGTTCGCCTACCTGGGGGCCATCTATCAGTTGAATTATCTATGGTAATGTTAAAGTCCCCTGCTATCAATAATAACGAATTTGGAAATGTAGATAACCAATGAAGTATATGTATCTCTATAGATTCAAGCAACTCATCATTCTCATGTTTGGTGTTGTACCCGTAGAAGTTTACAGTAATGAGCGTAATGTCATTGTAACTGATCACAAGACAAATAAAGTGACCAAAGGGGTCACATTCCGAGTGTAGAATATTACCACCGAAGGTGTTTTTTATTGTAGTGACACCAGCGGAGCGTTCAGATCCATGGGAAAACCAAATGTCGTTGCCCCACTGTGACCTCCAGAAGTAGGAATGAGCCGAAATAGAGTGACTCTTGAAAAAAGCAAAAATCTGTTAGAAATTGTTTAGCAAATAAAAATAAGGCCTTGCGCTTCACATTGTTTCATAACCCCCTAGCATTGAGAGAAACTATAGACAAAGACAAAACAACAAAAATTATATTAAAGTATAAACTGTACAGTCATGGCCAAAAGTTCTGAGAATGACACAAATATTCATTTTCACAAAGTCTGCTGCCTCAGTTTGTATGATGGTAATCAGATGAATTGCAATTAATTGCAAGGTCCCTCTTTGCCATGCAAATTAACTGAATCCCCCAAAAACATTTCCACTGAATTTCAGCCCTGCCACAAAAGGTCTAGCTGACATCAGGTCAGTGATTCTCTCGTTAACACAGGTGTGAGTGTTGAAGAGGACAAGGCTGGAGATCACTCTATCATGTTGATTGAGTTCGAATAACATACTGGACGCTTCCAAAGGAGGGTGGTGCTTGGAATCATTGTTCTTCCTCTGTCAACCACGGTTACCTGCAAGGAAACATGTGCCGTCATCATTGCTTTGCACAAAAAGGGCTTCACAGGCCATATTGCTGCCAGTAAGATTGCACCTAAATCAACCTAAATTATCGGATCATCAAGAACTTCAAGGAGAGCGGTTCAATTGTTGTGAAGAAGGCTTCAGGAACGTCACCCAAGAAAGTCCAGCAAGCGCCAGGACCGTCTCCTAAAGTTGATTCAGCTGCGGGATCGGGCACCACCAGTACAAAGCTTGCTCAGGATTGGCGGCAGGCAGGTGTGAGTGCATCTGCACACACATTGAGGCAAAGACTTTTGGAGGATGGCCTGGTGTCAAGAAGGGCAGCAAAGAAGCTACTTCTCTCCAGGAAAAACATCAGGAACAGACTGATATTCTGCAAAAGGTACAGGGATTGGACTGCTGAGGACTGGGGTAAAGTCATTTTCTCTGATGAATCCTCTTTCCGATTGTTTGTGGCATCCGGAAAAAAGCTTGTCCGGAGAAGACAAGGTGAGCGCTACCATCAGTCCCTGTGTCATGCCAACAGTAAAGCATCCTGAGACCATTCATTTGTGGGTTTGCTTCTCAGCCAAGGGAGTGGGCTCACTCACAATTTTGCCTAAGAACACAGCCATGAATAAAGAATGGTACCAACACATCCTCCGAGAGCAACTTCTCCCAACCATCCAGGAACAGTTTGGTGATGAACAATCCCCTTTCCAGCATGATGGAGCACCTTGCCATAAGGAAAAAGTGATAAGTGGCTCGGGGAACAAAACATTGATATTTTGGGTCCATGGCCAGGAAACTCCCCAGACCTTAATCCCATTAAGAACTTTTGGTCAATCCTCAAGAGGCGGTGGACAAACAAAACCCCACAAATTCTGACAAACTCCAAGCATTGATTGTGCAAGAATGGGCTGCCATCAGTCAGGATGTGGCTCAGAAATTAATTGACAGCATACCATGGGGTATTGCAGAGGTCAACACTGCAAATATTGACTCTGCATCAATTCATGTAATTGTCAATAAAAGCCTTTGACACTTATGAAATGCTTGTAATTATACTTCAGTATTCCATAGTAACATCTGACAAAAATATCTAAAGACACTGAAGCAGCAAATTTTGTGGAAATGAATATTTGTGTCATTCTCAAAACTTTTGGCCATGACTGTAGTAGGATGAGTCAAAAACGTAGGATGAGTGAATGTAAGCGATAAGGAACCGAGATCTGCACCATTTAAGTCAACTTAAAGTGAAAATAGATTATTCCATAAACTCTGAGCTAGATGTTATCCGGCTTTTGAGATTCAATTCAACAGAACATTATGTTCAAGGCCAAACCAATGTTTTTTTTGTAGTAAGAGAGACTAAAGACCTTCATTAGTGTAATCAGGAACTACAAAATACAAAATAAATAAAATACAAAATAATAATTTAAATTAAAGGGTACCTACTATTTTAAGTGCATATGAAAACTGATAAAAAAATGTTGAATAAAAAAAGGTTTTACTTATATACATGTTCTTAATTAAGACCTTTATCACTTGGAAATAAGTATTAATAACTAAATAGAACAATAACCGTGTAAAGTCAGAGCAGACCTGTGTGCCCTTTAAAACAATATCTTAGTTACTGTATACATAAAAAATAAATACAACTTTCAGTCTTCTTCGTAAGATTGTAAAAAAAAAATAGGCCTTCTGGTCATACAAGAACAAACTAATAAATTGATGCACCTGAGTATTTGAAAAATAGTCACCTGATGCTTGTTATGTAACGTTAATCAATACAAGGAAAATGAGAATACCATGGCCGAAACCATCTATCTGTTCCTTCTGGTGAGATTTTTGGGCGGAGTATGGCTTTTTGAAATCGAATGAACTCTCATTGTGTACGTTGCCCGTGCCACGTCAATGGGTCGCGCGGTGAATTCTGAGCGATTCAGGGATAAGAAGAGCTCTCCTCCAAGGAGTGAATGGAAGTCAATAGCGAGCTCAGAAACCCAACATTAGCATGAATTTCGTCATAAAGAAGTGCAACATTATGGATATTTTCCTAGATGTGAGATAATTAACTTGCTATCTGTAATATTGTATAGCTTTGGAATCGTGACATTACGTATTTTCGAGGAAAATAGGCACTTTCCTCTGCTCATATCCTTCCTTACTTTATAAACCAGATGATGACGTGAACGCGATTGGTCGACAGTCTGTTGGGTGGGATGTTTGCTCCTACCGTTTTGCTTCGGTACTGTAGTTTAACTGACGTGAGGCCCAGAAAGACTGTATTCCTATACTGCCAAACCACCTTTGTGCACAAAATATCCATTGAATTAATCAAATAATGAATTTATATTAATCCAATTGTAACAGTATAACTTTAGACCATCCCCTCACCCATACCCGGGCGCGAACCAGGGACCCTCTGCACACATCAACAACAGTCACCTTCGAAGCATCGTTACCCATCGCTCCACAAAAGCCTCGGCAAGTGACGCCACCGATTGAAACACAATATAGTGCGCACCACCGCTAACTAGCTAACCGTTTCACATCTGTTACACTCACCCCCCCTTTTGACCTCCTTTTCCGCAGCAACCAGTGATCCGGGTCACGGCACCAATGTAACAGTATAACTTTAGACCGTCCCCTCGCCCATACCCGGGCGCGAACCAGGGACCCTCTGCACACATCAACAACAGTCACCCTCGAAGCATCGTTTACCCATCGCTCCACAAAAGCCGCGGCCCTTGCAGAGCAAGGGGAACCACTACTTCAAGGTCTCAGAGCAAGTGACGTCACCACCGCTAACTAGCTAGCCGTTTCACATCCGTTACACAATGTCTGACATGTTGCGTTGCTCCATATGCGCACTGGGTGCTAGTGCGCGCAGGTGAGAACAGAGCGCTAAGAACCTTGGCGTGATCCTGGACAACACCCTGTCGTTCTCAACTAACATCAAGGCGGTGGCCCGTTCCTGTAGGTTCATGCTCTACAACATCCGCAGAGTACGACCCTGCCTAACACAGGAAGCGGCGCAGGTCCTAATCCAGGCACTTGTCATCTCCCATCTGGATTACTGCAACTCGCTGTTGGCTGGGCTCCCTGCCTGTGCTATTAAACCCCTACAACTCATCCAGAACGCCGCAGCCCGTCTGGTGTTCAACCTTCCCAAGTTCTCTCACGTCACCCCGCTCCTCCGCTCTCTCCACTGGCTTCCAGTTGAAGCTCGCATCCGCTACAAGACCATGGTGCTTGCCTACGGAGCTGTGAGGGGAACGGCACCTCAGTACCTCCAGGCTCTGATCAGGCCCTACACCCAAACAAGGGCACTGCGTTCATCCACCTCTGGCCTGCTCGCCTCCCTACCACTGAGGAAGTACAGTTCCCGCCTCAGCCCAGTCAAAACTGTTCGCTGCTCTGGCTCCCCAATGGTGGAACAACTCCCTCACGACGCCAGGACAGCGGAGTCAATCACCACCTTCCGGAGACACCTGAAACCCCACCTCTTTAAGGAATACCTAGGATAGGATAAAGTAATCCTTCTCACCCCCCCCCCCCTTAAAAGATTTAGATGCACTATTGTAAAGTGGCTGTTCCACTGGATGTCATAAGGTGAATGCACCAATTTGTAAGTCGCTCTGGATAAGAGCGTCTGCTAAATGACTTAAATGTAAATGTAAATGTGATGTTGGCATTGCCGGCCCGCTCATTAGGCAGCCAGCTATGGCAGTAGATTGACGACGGCGCCATTTTCTGAGCTAAACTGACAAAGATGCTCCTCCAACAACAACACACAAAACCTCACTTTAATGACAAATTCTCTCAACCAGTGGCATATGGACTTTTTAGGTGAGTGTTAATGCCGCCCTTTGATAAGCAGTGTCCACTTTGTCAAAGGCTAGTCCATTCCCTGTGCTGTTGGAGAGACGCATTTCTGCAGCGCTCCACCAACGTCCGGCTAAAAAATATTGCTAACATAAACATGTAGCAGATATAGGATGTAGCACATACAAAGAGTATATGACCTTTTTTGTAGCCTATAGGCTGAAGGTAACATGTATGACAATTTATTGAGACGGTCACCTTTACATCATGTGGGTTTCTACGATCAAATAGCCTAACTTAAATGGCACTCAATCCAATAAATAAGGAACTGTCATATTAACAAACAACTAAAAAGGAGAGGTCAAAGTAAAAGCTAATCATAGCGAAGAAGAAAAAAAAATTATGCATTTCCGTGGTGT